>NW_027200282.1:0-22404 GCF_038502225.1 Cherax quadricarinatus | reverse complement strand
TTGAGTCCTGGAAGTGAGTAGAACAATGGCTGCACTCTGAAGGAGGGCTGGGGAAATGTGATGTCTGGACAGTTCTGGCTGGACAGTTATTCTGGCTGGACAGTTATGAACGATGGTGAATGTTTTTTTTTTTTTTATGTTGCTGCAGGCGACATAACTTAAAATGCTAAATGATGGAAAACGATTTGAGGTGGTCATTCAAATCAGCCTTGACAGGAGATGGTCATCCTATCAGTCATGACAGGTGGTGGTCATTCTATCAACCTTGACAGGAGGTGGTCATTCTATCAGCCTTGACAGATGGTAGTCATTCTATCAGCCTTGACAGGTGGTGGTCATTCTGTCAGCCTTGACAGGAGGTGGTCAGTCTATCAGCCTTGAATGATGGTGGTCAGTCCATCTGTCTTCTTAATTACATTTCTGTGTGTTCTGGACCATTACCACATCCCGGGTGAACATGATCAAGGTTCAAGGCAGCGGACTGACACATATGCTGGTTGTGGGTCGTAAGATTTGCTTTTGTTTTTACAAATGTTAGGGAGGAAGTTCCCTGGGTGAGGGCCACATGGAGCTGATGGTTCACCGCCGCCTCCTGCATGACGACGCTTTCGGTGTGGGAGAACCACTCAATGAAACAGCCTTTGACCATGGTCTGGTGGTCCGTGGCACCCACTACGAGGTAGGAAGTACAGTGCCTGCACACTGAAGGAGGGGTGTGAGTGCTGTGGTTCTGGAGGTAGGAAGTACAGTGCCTGCACACTGAAGGAGGGGTGTGAGTGCTGTGGTTCTGGAGGTAGGAAGTACAGTGCCTGCACACTGAAGGAGGGGTGTGAGTGCTGTGGTTCTGGAGGTAGGAAGTACAGTGCCTGCACACTGAAGGAGGGGTGTGAGTGCTGTGGTTCTGGAGGTAGGAAGTACAGTGCCTGCACACTGAAGGAGGGGTGTGAGTGCTGTGGTTCTGGAGGTAGGAAGTACAGTGCCTGCACACTGAAGGAGGGGTGTGAGTGCTGTGGTTCTGGAGGTAGGAAGTACAGTGCCTGCACACTGAAGGAGGGGTGTGAGTGCTGTGGTTCTGGAGGTAGGAAGTACAGTGCCTGCACACTGAAGGAGGGGTGTGAGTGCTGTGGTTCTGGAGGTAGGAAGTACAGTGCCTGCACACTGAAGGAGGGGTGTGAGTGCTGTGGTTCTGGAGGTAGGAAGTACAGTGCCTGCACACTGAAGGAGGGGTGTGAGTGCTGTGGTTCTGGAGGTAGGAAGTACAGTGCCTGCACACTGAAGGAGGGGTGTGAGTGCTGTGGTTCTGGAGGTAGGAAGTACAGTGCCTGCACACTGAAGGAGGGGTGTGAGTGCTGTGGTTCTGGAGGTAGGAAGTACAGTGCCTGCACACTGAAGGAGGGGTGTGAGTGCTGTGGTTCTGGAGGTAGGAAGTACAGTGCCTGCACACTGAAGGAGGGGTGTGAGTGCTGTGGTTCTGGAGGTAGGAAGTACAGTGCCTGCACACTGAAGGAGGGGTGTGAGTGCTGTCGTTCTGGAGGTCGGAAGTACAGTGCCTGCACACTGAAGGAGGGGTGTGAGTGCTGTGGTTCTGGGTGCCTGCACACTGAAGGAGGGGTGTGAGTGCTGTGGTTCTGGAGGTAGGAAGTACAGTGCCTGCACACTGAAGGAGGGGTGTGAGTGCTGTGGTTCTGGAGGTAGGAAGTACAGTGCCTGCACACTGAAGGAGGGGTGTGAGTGCTGTGGTTCTGGAGGTAGGAAGTACAGTGCCTGCACACTGAAGGAGGGGTGTGAGTGCTGTGGTTCTGGAGGTAGGAAGTACAGTGCCTGCACACTGAAGGAGGGGTGTGAGTGCTGTGGTTCTGGAGGTAGGAAGTACAGTGCCTGCACACTGAAGGAGGGGTGTGAGTGCTGTGGTTCTGGAGGTAGGAAGTACAGTGCCTGCACACTGAAGGAGGGGTGTGAGTGCTGTGGTTCTGGAGGTAGGAAGTACAGTGCCTGCACACTGAAGGAGGGGTGTGAGTGCTGTGGTTCTGGAGGTAGGAAGTACAGTGCCTGCACACTGAAGGAGGGGTGGTGGTGGGAAGTACAGTGCCTGCACACTGAAGGAGGGGTGTGAGTGCTGTGGGTCTGGAGGTAGGAAGTACAGTGCCTGCACACTGAAGGAGGGGTGTGAGTGCTGTGGTTCTGGAGGTAGGAAGTACAGTGCCTGCACACTGAAGGAGGGGTGTGAGTGCTGTGGTTCTGGAGGTAGGAAGTACAGTGCCTGCACACTGAAGGAGGGGTGTGAGTGCTGTGGTTCTGGAGGTAGGACGTACAGTGCCTGCACACTGGAGGAGGGGTGTGAGTGCTGTGGTTCTGGAGGTAGGAAGTACAGTGCCTGCACACTGAAGGAGGGGTGTGAGTGCTGTGGTTCTGGAGGTAGGAAGTGCAGTGCCTGCACACTGAAGGAGGGGTGTGAGTGCTGTGGTTCTGGAGGTAGGAAGTACAGTGCCTGCACACTGAAGGAGGGGTGTGAGTGCTGTGGTTCTGGAGGTAGGAAGTACAGTGCCTGCACACTGAAGGAGGGGTGTGAGTGCTGTGGTTCTGGAGGTAGGAAGTACAGTGCCTGCACACTGAAGGAGGGGTGTGAGTGCTGTGGTTCTGGAGGTAGGAAGTACAGTGCCTGCACACTGAAGGAGGGGTGTGAGTGCTGTGGTTCTGGAAGTGCAGTGCCTGCACACTGAAGGAGGGGTGTGAGTGCTGTGGTTCTGGAGGTAGGAAGTACAGTGCCTGCACACTGAAGGAGGGGTGTGAGTGCTGTGGTTCTGGAGGTAGGAAGTACAGTGCCTGCACACTGAAGGAGGGGTGTGAGTGCTGTGGTTCTGGAGGTAGGAAGTACAGTGCCTGCACACTGAAGGAGGGGTGTGAGTGCTGTGGTTCTGGAGGTAGGAAGTACAGTGCCTGCACACTGAAGGAGGGGTGTGAGTGCTGTGGTTCTGGAGGTAGGAAGTACAGTGCCTGCACACTGAAGGAGGGGTGTGAGTGCTGTGGTTCTGGAGGTAGGAAGTACAGTGCCTGCACACTGAAGGAGGGGTGTGAGTGCTGTGGTTCTGGAGGTAGGAAGTACAGTGCCTGCACACTGAAGGAGGGGTGTGAGTGCTGTGGTTCTGGAGGTAGGAAGTACAGTGCCTGCACACTGAAGGAGGGGTGTGAGTGCTGTGGTTCTGGAGGTAGGAAGTACAGTGCCTGCACACTGAAGGAGGGGTGTGAGTGCTGTGGTTCTGGAGGTAGGAAGTACAGTGCCTGCACACTGAAGGAGGGGTGTGAGTGCTGTGGTTCTGGAGGTAGGAAGTACAGTGCCTGCACACTGAAGGAGGGGTGTGAGTGCTGTGGTTCTGGAGGTAGGAAGTACAGTGCCTGCACACTGAAGGAGGGGTGTGAGTGCTGTGGTTCTGGAGGTAGGAAGTACAGTGCCTGCACACTGAAGGAGGGGTGTGAGTGCTGTGGTTCTGGAGGTAGGAAGTACAGTGCCTGCACACTGAAGGAGGGGTGTGAGTGCTGTGGTTCTGGAGGTAGGAAGTACAGTGCCTGCACACTGAAGGAGGGGTGTGAGTGCTGTGGTTCTGGAGGTAGGAAGTACAGTGCCTGCACACTGAAGGAGGGGTGTGAGTGCTGTGGTTCTGGAGGTAGGAAGTACAGTGCCTGCACACTGAAGGAGGGGTGTGAGTGCTGTGCACACTGAAGGAGGGGTTCTGGAGGTAGGAAGTACAGTGCCTGCACACTGAAGGAGGGGTGTGAGTGCTGTGGTTCTGGAGGTAGGAAGTACAGTGCCTGCACACTGAAGGAGGGGTGTGAGTGCTGTGGTTCTGGAGGTAGGAAGTACAGTGCCTGCACACTGAAGGAGGGGTGTGAGTGCTGTGGTTCTGGAGGTAGGAAGTACAGTGCCTGCACACTGAAGGAGGGGTGTGAGTGCTGTGGTTCTGGAGGTAGGAAGTACAGTGCCTGCACACTGAAGGAGGGGTGTGAGTGCTGTGGTTCTGGAGGTAGGAAGTACAGTGCCTGCACACTGAAGGAGGGGTGTGAGTGCTGTGGTTCTGGAGGTAGGAAGTACAGTGCCTGCACACTGAAGGAGGGGTGTGAGTGCTGTGGTTCTGGAGGTAGGAAGTACAGTGCCTGCACACTGAAGGAGGGGTGTGAGTGCTGTGGTTCTGGAGGTAGGAAGTACAGTGCCTGCACACTGAAGGAGGGGTGTGAGTGCTGTGGTTCTGGAGGTAGGAAGTACAGTGCCTGCACACTGAAGGAGGGGTGTGAGTGCTGTGGTTCTGGAGGTAGGAAGTACAGTGCCTGCACACTGAAGGAGGGGTGTGAGTGCTGTGGTTCTGGAGGTAGGAAGTACAGTGCCTGCACACTGAAGGAGGGGTGTGAGTGCTGTGGTTCTGGAGGTAGGAAGTACAGTGCCTGCACACTGAAGGAGGGGTGTGAGTGCTGTGGTTCTGGAGGTAGGAAGTACAGTGCCTGCACACTGAAGGAGGGGTGTGAGTGCTGTGGTTCTGGAGGTAGGAAGTACAGTGCCTGCACACTGAAGGAGGGGTGTGAGTGCTGTGGTTCTGGAGGTAGGAAGTACAGTGCCTGCACACTGAAGGAGGGGTGTGAGTGCTGTGGTTCTGGAGGTAGGAAGTACAGTGCCTGCACACTGAAGGAGGGGTGTGAGTGCTGTGGTTCTGGAGGTAGGAAGTACAGTGCCTGCACACTGAAGGAGGGGTGTGAGTGCTGTGGTTCTGGAGGTAGGAAGTACAGTGCCTGCACACTGAAGGAGGGGTGTGAGTGCTGTGGTTCTGGAGGTAGGAAGTACAGTGCCTGCACACTGAAGGAGGGGTGTGAGTGCTGTGGTTCTGGAGGTAGGAAGTACAGTGCCTGCACACTGAAGGAGGGGTGTGAGTGCTGTGGTTCTGGAGGTAGGAAGTACAGTGCCTGCACACTGAAGGAGGGCTGTGGTTCTGGAGGTAGGAAGTACAGTGCCTGCACACTGAAGGAGGGGTGTGAGTGCTGTGGTTCTGGAGGTAGGAAGTGCAGTGCCTGCACACTGAAGGAGGGGAGTGAGTGCTGTGGTTCTGGAGGTAGGAAGTACAGTGCCTGCACACTGAAGGAGGGGTGTGAGTGCTGTGGTTCTGGAGGTAGGAAGTACAGTGCCTGCACACTGAAGGAGGGGTGTGAGTGCTGTGGTTCTGGAGGTAGGAAGTACAGTGCCTGCACACTGAAGGAGGGGAGTGAGTGCTGTGGTTCTGGAGGTAGGAAGTACAGTGCCTGCACACTGAAGGAGGGGTGTGAGTGCTGTGGTTCTGGAGGTAGGAAGTACAGTGCCTGCACACTGAAGGAGGGGTGTGAGTGCTGTGGTTCTGGAGGTAGGAGGTAGTAGTGCCTGCACACTGAAGGAGGGGTACAGTGCCTGCACACTGAAGGAGGGGTGTGAGTGCTGTGGTTCTGGAGGTAGGAAGTACAGTGCCTGCACACTGAAGGAGGGGTGTGAGTGCTGTGGTTCTGGAGGTAGGAAGTACAGTGCCTGCACACTGAAGGAGGGGTGTGAGTGCTGTGGTTCTGGAGGTAGGAAGTACAGTGCCTGCACACTGAAGGAGGGGTGTGAGTGCTGTGGTTCTGGAGGTAGGAAGTACAGTGCCTGCACACTGAAGGAGGGGTGTGAGTGCTGTGGTTCTGGAGGTAGGAAGTACAGTGCCTGCACACTGAAGGAGGGGTGTGAGTGCTGTGGTTCTGGAGGTAGGAAGTACAGTGCCTGCACACTGAAGGAGGGGTGTGAGTGCTGTGGTTCTGGAGGTAGGAAGTACAGTGCCTGCACACTGAAGGAGGGGTGTGAGTGCTGTGGTTCTGGAGGTAGGAAGTACAGTGCCTGCACACTGAAGGAGGGGTGTGAGTGCTGTGGTTCTGGAGGTAGGAAGTACAGTGCCTGCACACTGAAGGAGGGGTGTGAGTGCTGTGGTTCTGGAGGTAGGAAGTACAGTGCCTGCACACTGAAGGAGGGGTGTGAGTGCTGTGGTTCTGGAGGTAGGAAGTACAGTGCCTGCACACTGAAGGAGGGGTGGTGTGAGTGCTGTGGTTCTGGAGGTAGGAAGTACAGTGCCTGCACACTGAAGGAGGGGTGTGAGTGCTGTGGTTCTGGAGGTAGGAAGTACAGTGCCTGCACACTGAAGGAGGGGTGTGAGTGCTGTGGTTCTGGAGGTAGGAAGTACAGTGCCTGCACACTGAAGGAGGGGTGTGAGTGCTGTGGTTCTGGAGGTAGGAAGTACAGTGCCTGCACACTGAAGGAGGGGTGTGAGTGCTGTGGTTCTGGAGGTAGGAAGTACAGTGCCTGCACACTGAAGGAGGGGTGTGAGTGCTGTGGTTCTGGAGGTAGGAAGTACAGTGCCTGCACACTGAAGGAGGGGTGTGAGTGCTGTGGTTCTGGAGGTAGGAAGTACAGTGCCTGCACACTGAAGGAGGGGTGTGAGTGCTGTGGTTCTGGAGGTAGGAAGTACAGTGCCTGCACACTGAAGGAGGGGTGTGAGTGCTGTGGTTCTGGAGGTAGGAAGTACAGTGCCTGCACACTGAAGGAGGGGTGTGAGTGCTGTGGTTCTGGAGGTAGGAAGTACAGTGCCTGCACACTGAAGGAGGGGTGTGAGTGCTGTGGTTCTGGAGGTAGGAAGTACAGTGCCTGCACACTGAAGGAGGGGTGTGAGTGCTGTGGTTCTGGAGGTAGGAAGTACAGTGCCTGCACACTGAAGGAGGGGTGTGAGTGCTGTGGTTCTGGAGGTAGGAAGTACAGTGCCTGCACACTGAAGGAGGGGTGTGAGTGCTGTGGTTCTGGAGGTAGGAAGTACAGTGCCTGCACACTGAAGGAGGGGTGTGAGTGCTGTGGTTCTGGAGGTAGGAAGTACAGTGCCTGCACACTGAAGGAGGGGTGTGAGTGCTGTGGTTCTGGAGGTAGGAAGTACAGTGCCTGCACACTGAAGGAGGGGTGTGAGTGCTGTGGTTCTGGAGGTAGGAAGTACAGTGCCTGCACACTGAAGGAGGGGTGTGAGTGCTGTGGTTCTGGAGGTAGGAAGTACAGTGCCTGCACACTGAAGGAGGGGTGTGAGTGCTGTGGTTCTGGAGGTAGGAAGTACAGTGCCTGCACACTGAAGGAGGGGTGTGAGTGCTGTGGTTCTGGAGGTAGGAAGTACAGTGCCTGCACACTGAAGGAGGGGTGTGAGTGCTGTGGTTCTGGAGGTAGGAAGTACAGTGCCTGCACACTGAAGGAGGGGTGTGAGTGCTGTGGTTCTGGAGGTAGGAAGTACAGTGCCTGCACACTGAAGGAGGGGTGTGAGTGCTGTGGTTCTGGAGGTAGGAAGTACAGTGCCTGCACACTGAAGGAGGGGTGTGAGTGTTGTGGTTCTGGAGGTAGGAAGTACAGTGCCTGCACACTGAAGGAGGGGTGTGAGTGCTGTGGTTCTGGAGGTAGGAAGTACAGTGCCTGCACACTGAAGGAGGGGTGTGAGTGCTGTGGTTCTGGAGGTAGGAAGTACAGTGCCTGCACACTGAAGGAGGGGTGTGAGTGCTGTGGTTCTGGAGGTAGGAAGTACAGTGCCTGCACACTGAAGGAGGGGTGTGAGTGCTGTGGTTCTGGAGGTAGGAAGTACAGTGCCTGCACACTGAAGGAGGGGTGTGAGTGCTGTGGTTCTGGAGGTAGGAAGTACAGTGCCTGCACACTGAAGGAGGGGTGTGAGTGCTGTGGTTCTGGAGGTAGGAAGTACAGTGCCTGCACACTGAAGGAGGGGTGTGATTGATATAACATATTACTCTGTGTATAGAGAAATATTGTCACAATGAAATTTTGTTCTTCCTCGATGTCTTTAATTTAAAGGTTGCTGCGAGCCTCAAGTTCCACCTGTAAACTTTACTCTCACTCTACACTACTCCATCAAACACTACACTACTCCAGGCAAACATTCTACACTACTCCAAGCAAACATTCTACACTACTCCAAGCAAACATTCCACTACTCCAGACAAACACTACACTACTCCAGGCAAACACTCTACACTACTCCAGGCAAACACTCTACACTACTCCAAGCAAACACTCTACACTACTCCAAGCAAACATTCCACTACTCCAGACAAACACTTTACACTACTCCAGACAAACATTCTACACTACTCCAAGCAAACATTCCACTACTCCAGACAAACACTTTACACTACTCCAGACAAACATTCTACACTACTCCAAGCAAACATTCCACTACTCCAGGCAAACTAACTTTCGTAATACACTCCTCAGTGGGCTCAAATTTTCAGTGCACTCTTAGTGTTAACTACTGTTGTTAGCCAGAGAGTCGAAGAGCACTAGTGGAGACCTAGAGCTCTCAAATACTTTTTGCATATATATCACCACTAGAGCTCAAGAGTTCCCCACTAGTTATTGAAGCTGCAGTATTAATGGAGGCTTTGAGCTTTCGTGAACCAACTTTATAACTGGAGTACAGGAACTCTCAAGAACCTCTTATGACAAGCACCCAGGAGTTCTCAAGAGCCCAGGAGTTCCCATGAAACCATCAGCTAAGAACTTCCTAGTAATGACTAGTGCCCAGTAGTTCTCAAGAGTCCAGGAACTAACAAGAGCCTCTTGAATTTGATTTAGGTTGCCTTGAAGCTGACGAGGGGCTCTTGATGCAAGAAACTGGAGTGCTTCCTTTCACCTTCATCGATTCAAGCCTGATTATCCCATCACTTCCCCCGGCACTGTATAGCACCCCACACGAGGGTCACACCCCACATGAGGGTCACACCCCACATGAGGGTCACACCTCACACGAGGGTCACACCCAACATGAGGGTCACACCCCACACGAGGGTCACACGAGGGTCACACCCCACACGAGGGTCACACCCCACATGAGGGTCACCCCACATGAGGGTCACACCCCACACGAGGGTCACACCCAACATGAGGGTCACACCCCACACGAGGGTCACACCCTACACGAGGGTCACACCCTACACGAGGGTCACACCCCACATGAGGGTCATACCTCACACGAGGGTCACACCCCACATGAGGGTCACACCCCACATGAGGGTCACACGAGGGTCACACCTCACATAAGGGTCACACCCCACACGAGGGTCACACCCCACATGAGGGTCACACCCCACATGAGGGTCACACCCCACATGAGGGTCACACGAGGGTCACACCTCACATAAGGGTCACACCCCACACGAGGGTCACACCCCACATGAGGGTCACACCTCACATGAGGGTCACACCCCACACGAGGGTCACACCCAACATGAGGGTCACGCCCCACACGAGGGTCACACCCAACATGAGGGTCACACCCCACACGAGGATCACACCCCACACGAGGGTCACACCCCACACGAGGGTCACACCCCACACGAGGGTCACACCCCACATGAGGGTCACACCTCACACTTGAGTCACAACCCCACACGAGGGTCACACCCCACACGAGTGTCACATCCGACATGAGGGTCACACCCCACACTAAGGTCACACCCCACACTAGGCTCACACCCCACACGAAGGTCACACCAAGTGTCACGATAATTTCTGGCATAACAGCAACTGGTGTGTGGTGGAGTTAGGGGGTCATCGCCCCCGCGCCACGGTCGCCAGTACATGTGTTGGTCACATCTACTAGACTTTTGGAAACATTAAGAACTAAGTATACGTATGATACTTTGTATATTCTGTATTTTTTAGAACTGTGACTATTACGCTGTTATACACGAGATCTGTCGTAAGTTCACTTGTATGCGACGCTGAACAGGGCTCTTGATCCAAGGAGCTGGGGTTGTCCTTCCACTTTCTTCAGATCAAGCATGTCTCTCATTCCTTGGGCACTGTATGACCCCTACCAGTTTAGCGCTTTCTCAGTAATGCTAATAATAAACTGACACACACACTGCTGCTGCTGCAGCATATGGACGCCTAGCAAACCTAAGAACAGCATTCCGACATCTTAATAAGGAATCGTTCAGGACTCTGTACACTGTGTATGTTAGGAACATAGGAGTATGCAGCACCAGTTTGGAACCCTCACCTAGTTCCAAGTGCAAAGCTTTGCAACAAGACTAGTCCCGGAGCTAAGGGGTATGTCCTACGAGGAGAGGTTAAGGGAAATCAACCTGACGACACTGGAAGATAGGAGAGATAGGGGGGACATGATAACGACACATAAAATACTGAGAGGAATCGACAAGGTGGACAGAGACAGGATGGGACACAGTTTGAAGTTGAAGACTCAGATGAATCAAAGAGATGTTAGGAAGTATTTCTTCAGTCACAGAGTAGTCAGGAAATGGAACAGTCTGGAAAGTGATGTAGTGGAGGCAGGATCCATACATAGCTTTAAGAAGAGGTATGATAAAGCTCATGGAGCAGGAAGTGACCTAGTAGTGACCAGTGAAGAGGCGGGGCCAGGAGCTGTGAATCGACCCCTGCATCTACAACTAGGTGAGTACACACACACACACGACAATGTGGCTCGTGTATACCAGCGGAAAATTATATTTTTGGTTCTGGGTGTCGCAAAAACTATTATGTAAAACTTTCAGGCTCGTGGCTCACAAGCCACGACTAACACTGTTTTTATACTACTCATTCTGAGAGAGAGAAGGAGGGAGAGAGAGAGAGAGAGGGAAGGAGAGAGAGAAGTTGATATCCTTGGGGTGAAATTTGACTCCAAACTAACCATGAAGAACCATGTTGTAAATCTTGCAAACAAGGCAGCCAGGAAGCTTACAGCACTTCGCCGTATCTCGCATCTGCTTGACAGTAGGGGTTGCAAGATCCTGTACGAGGCACAAGTACGCTCACACCTTGAGTATGCTCCACTTTCTTGGTTTGCCTGCCCCCCTCCCTCTCATCTGCGACTGCTTGACAGAGTAGAGAACAGAGCAAGACGTCTCATCTCTCTCCTGGACCCATCCTGGATAGATCTGTCATTTCACCAGAGCCTTCAACATAGGAGGGATGTGGGAGGCCTTACTGTTATGTACAAGGCCAATATTGTCAAATTACTACATGGATCCACTTCGAGGACAACGAGAAGCCAGCTTATATACAACAAGACGGGCAGAAAGCAGCAACTTCACTCTGGCTGTACCGTTCTCCAGAACATCACTCCATCTGAGATCATTTATCCCTAGGATGACTCGAGTATGGAACACATTCGTACAGCATAATGATGTCAACAAGATAAAGTCAGTTGATCAAGTGAAAATGCTGGCCCACAGATGGCTCCAGCTTCATCCTGTTTCCTACTTGTATGTTTCATAACAATAAAAATGCTTTCAAATGAGCTAATGTAGGTAACAGCTCTTAGCTTGTCAATAAAGTTAGGAATCCTTAACCTGTAAATAGCTTGTCAATAAAGATAGGGATCCTTAACATAACCTTGTCAAACCCTGTGTAAAAAAAAAAAAAAGAAAAAAAAGAGGGAGAGAGAGAGAGGATCACTTATACAGCCTTGGTAAATGGAGACAACTGTTTCTCTTACAAGTGACCAACTCATCCTGGGTGTCTGATAGATCAAGGATACTGTTGCTGCTTCTGCTGCTGTTATTGTTACTGCTTTTGCTGTTCTTAGGTGCTGTTATTTGGTTGTCTCGTAGCTCGATCGCTAGCGAACTCAACTCACACTGAGGCCCGGAATTCGAATTTCTTCTGGTACGACTGGCAAACATTAGCGACGTGTTTCCACAAGACGCTTGCCGTCCCTGTTCAACCATCAGTTTAAAATAGGTACCTGGGTGTTAGTCGACTGGTGTGGGTCGCATCCTGGGACAAAACTGACTTAATTTGCCCGAAATACTCAGCATAACAAGGGGCTTTCTATATAGTAGTATGTCATTAATGTCAGCTAGGACCGTATACCTCGTACATGTACTTGTACATGTACTTGTACTAAATATATTATATTATTATTGAAGATTAAGACACATGTGCAACATCTGGGTATCTTTATTGTACAAGTTTCGCCATCCAGTGGCTTTATGAATACAAATTCTAGGATATAATTTGAAGACAGTAGAACTATGTACAAAAGTTGAGGTAATCAGTTGGTCAGCCTTGGTGTGAAGAGCACCGTAGTTGTGTAGATTCTGGAGCAGAGGCAAGGAGGCTGGCGCTTATATACTAACCGTCAGGTGGAAAGGCGACGGTTAACAGACGAGGGCATAGTCACTGGTAGGCGGGATTCCCCAGTGGAAGTAGGTCATACCCAAAGAGATGGGTTAGTTGTAGCAGTCGTGAAGAAACTCATGTAGATGTCCTCAGAACTTGGGAATCCAGCCTACCAGTGACTGTGCCCTCGTCTGTTAACCGTCGCCTTTCCACCTGACGGTTAGTATATAAGCGCCAGCCTCCTACTTGCGTCAACAACAAAGATACCCAGATGCTTAGGTATTGGTTACTGCTTTTGTTGTTGGCTTCACCTCGCTGGTTGCTGTTGTTGTTGCTAAGGTCCACCTGCTGCTTGGGCCTGTTATTCGCTAATGCTTTCGGTTGTTGTTGCTGCTTGCTTGCTGCCGGCTTCTTGCCGTTGCCAGTCACCGCCTGCTTGGGTTGTTGCTTGCGCCTTTAAGGTTGCCGTCGCACTGTCCAACCGCTGCTTGTTGCTGGTTGCCTCCGCTTTGCCAGGTTGCGTCACCGGCCTGGTTGCTGGCTGCTGCCGGCTTGGCCGGGTTGCTGTCACCGCCTCCGCTGGCTCACGTTGCTTGCCTAATTTGCATTACTTGCTGGCTTGCTTGTTGTTACTGCCTTGGCTTTGCTGCCAGCCGCCGCCTGCCGCCGCTGTTGCCGTGCCTGCCTCCTTTCCGCCGCTTCCGCCGTTGCTGCCGCTGCCGTTTGCCTGCCTGTGTTGCGTCGCCTCCGCCGCCTGCTTCTGGCCTGCAGGGGCCAGTTCGCCGCCGCCGCCGCCTTCCGCCTGCCGCCTGCCGCCTCCTGGGCCGTGCCGCCTGGCCGCCGTCCGCCTGCCTCGCCTGCTGCCGCCGCCTCCGCTTCCGTGTTGCCGCCTGGGCCAGGCCTGCCTCTGGCCTGCCGCCGTCGCGTCCGGCCTCCGCCTCCTGGCTGCGTTGACCGCCGCCTGGCCTGGCTCCACTGCGCTGGCCTCCGCCGCCGCCTGCTCCGCTGCTGCCACGCCGCCGCTGCTTCCATGCCGTATTGGTTGCCGCTGGCCGCTTTCCGCCTGTGCTGCCGCCGCCGCCCGGGCTGTGTGTGACCTCCGCCGCTCGCTGTGGTCCGCCGCCGCCTGCCGCTTCCGCTGCTGCCTGCTGCCGCCGGCTGCTTCATCGCCGTTGCCGCCCTGCCGCCGCCCCTCTGCTGCCGGTTGCCGCCTGCCGCCTCGGCCAGTTGCCGCCTGCCTGCCGCTTCCGCCTGGCGTTAGCCGCCGTCGCCGCCTACCGTTTCCGCTGCCGCCGTGCCGCTGCCTGCCGCTTCCGCCTGGCCGTTGCCTGCTGCCGCCTGCTCTGGCGTCGGTTGCTGCTGCCGCCTGCCCGCCTGTGCTTACCGCCATTGCCGCTGCCTGTCCGTGCCCGCTGCCGCTGGCCGCCTTCCCGGCTGCTCTGCTTGCCGCCTGCTGCCGTTTCCAGCCTGCTGCCCGCCAGTTGCCGCCTGCCGCTTCCTGGCTGTGCTGCCGCTGCTGGCCGCTTCCTGGCCGTGTCGCCTGCCGCTGCCGTTTCTTGCCGTGCCTTGCCGCCCGCCGCCTGGTCCGGCCGTGCCATGCCGCCTGCCGCTTCCGCCTGTAGCCGCCGCTGCCGCCGTTTACCAGCCGCTGCCGCCGCCGCCGGTCGGGCTGGCCGTTGCCGCCGCTGCCTGGCCTGTGCCGCTGCCGGCTGCCTTCCTCTGCCGTGCCTCGCCGCTGCCGCCTGGCCAGCTTGCTGCCGTGCTGACTCTGTCAGCCGCTGCCGCCGGTATCCGCCTTGCCGCCTGCCGCTCGCTGCCGCTTGCCCGCTGCCGCCCGCCGCTGGCCGCCGCTCTCGCTGTGCCGCTGCCGCTGCCGTTTCCGCTGTGTCCAACGGTCCCGCCGCCGCTTTCCTCTGGCTGTGCTTGGCCGCCGCCTGCCGTTTCCTCTGTGCTGTGCTTCGCCGCCCGTTTCCGCCGTGCCGCCTTCCCGCTGCCTGGCCGTGCCGCTGCCGCCTCCGGCCGTTTCCGGCCGTGTCGCCTACCGCCGCCGCCATCCGCTGCGTTGCCTGCTGCCGCCGTCGTCCAGCCTGCCGTCCGCCGCCTGCCTCCTGCCAGTGCTGCCGCCTCTGGCCGTTTCCGCTGCCGGTTGCCTGCCGCTACCTCCGCCGTTGCCTGCCTACGCCACATTGCCGGCTGCCGTTTCCTGCCGTGTTGCTGCTGCCTCCGCTTCCGCTGCAGTTGCCGCTGCCGCCGCTCTTCCGCCTGTGCCTGCTGCCGCTGCTCTACTGGCCGTGGCCGCCGCCTGCCTTCCGTCCTAGCCGCTGCCGTTTCCGCTTGCCGCCTGTTTCCTCCGCCGCCTCCGCCTGCCTGGCTTCTGGCCTCGTGCCGCTGCCGTCCGCCTGCTGCTTCCGGCCGTGTTGTTGCCGGCCTGCTTGCCCTCTGGCCAGGCCGCTGGCCGCCTGCCAGCTTCCGCTGTGCCAGCCGCTACCGCTCCTGCCAGCCGCCGTCGCCGCCCGCCGCCTGCCTGCCGTGCCTGCTGCCTGCTTCTGCCTGTGCCGCCTGCCGCTGCTGCCGCCTTCCTGCTGCGGTTGCCGCCTGCCTGCCGCTTCCGCCTGTTGCCAAGGCCTGCTTGCCGTGCCGCAGCCGCCTGGGCCGCCTGCTTCTGCCGCCGCCTGCCTGCCTGCCATCCGCTTTCGCTTGTTGCTGCCTCCGCCGCTCTGCCGTGTTGGCCGCTGCCGCCGCCTCCGGGCCGTGCTGCCGCCGCCGCCTGCTGGCCGTGCCGCCAGGCATTGCCTGCCAGCCCGCCGTTCGCCGCCGCCGGCCGCCGCCGTTTCCGCTGCCGTTGCCGCTGCCTCCGCTCTTGGCCCGGTAGCCTGCCGCTGCCTGCTGCTTCTCGCCTGGGCTGCCTACGCCGGCCTGGCCGCTCGGCCTGTGTTGCCTGCCTGCCGGGGCTGCTCCCTGGCTGCGCCTGCCTGCCGCTGCCTGGCTCGGGCCGAGCCGGCCTCCGCTTCTGCTTGCGCTGCCGCTGCTGCCGTCGGCCGTGCTGCTGCCGCCTGCCTGCCTCTCAGGGTCCGCGCCGCCGCCGCCTGCTTCTGGCCTGGTTGCCAGCCTGCCTGCCGTTTCCTCTGTGCCAGGCCTGCCGCTGCCGGCCGCCTTCTGGCTGCCGCCGCTGCCGCCGCCTGGCCGTCCTGGCCAAAGGGTTGCCTGCCGCTGCCTTCTGCCTCTGCCGTGCCTGCCTGCTGCCGTCCGCCGCTGAGCCGTCGCCTGCTTGCTTGCTGCGGCTGGCTGCCGCTGCTGCTTCCGGCCTGTGCCGCCTGCCGCCGCCGGCTCCGCAGCGCTGCCGCCGCCAGTCCGCTCTGCTGGTTGCCGTTGCCGCCGCTGCTTCTTCGCTGTGCTTGTTGCTGCTGCTGCTTCTGCTGTGCCTGCTGCTGCTGCCGCATGCAGCCTGCCCAACAAAGCAAGCATCGACGGTTCCTGTTTTTAATGGAGGGAGAAATATGAATATGGAGTTCAGTCCGGGCTTCACGGCACCAATCAAGTTCAGGCCCTTGACGGGCCACTACGACGGAGACCTGTGTCCAAGGTCCACGGCACCATCAGTTCCAGCCTCATCGGCCACATGATCGGCAGATCTGTGTCAGCCACGGCACCATCACTTGTATCCTTGACTGGGCCACATGACGGCGAGTCCTGTGTTCAAGCCACGGCACCATCACCTTCTGCCTGACGGCCACATGACGGAGTCCTGGGTGTCAAGCCTTTCAATACGGCACCATTCTCAGTCCTAGCCTTCCTGACGGCCACATTGACGGAGTCCTGGGTATGTCACACGAGGACCACCTCACCAGGACCACACTAAATAACTGAGGTCCAATCACTGACACCAGGACCACTAACACCAGGACCACTAACCAACACTCAGGACCATACTGGACACCAGGACCACTTAACACCCAGGAACACACTCAACACTCAGGAACCTAGCTACTGACACCAGGACCTACTAACAATTCCAGGACCATTAACTTAACACTAGGACCACTACTTACACCAGGACCAACTTGCAAATACCCTGGATGACACTGCCCAACACCAATAGGACCTATACTGGATACCCAGGACCACTAACAACCACCAGGACCACTTCAACACCAGGTGACCACTAACACCAGGATCACTAAATACCATGGACTACACTAACCAACTACTCAAGGACCATACCTGGACACCAGGACCACTAACACCACAGGACCACTACCACCAGGACCACACTAACACTCAGACCATACTGACTTATAATCAACCACCTAAAGAATTAAGACCACTGCACTGAGGACCATACTGACACCTGAGGACCTCCACTAACACCAGGACCATAGAACTATCACTAGAACTATACTGACACCAGGACCAACTCAACACCCAGGATCACACTGACACTAGGACCACATACTGGATTACATACCTGTGACTGTACTTAAAGACCTAGGGACCATACTGAGTCAATTGGACCACCTAAGCCAATAATTGACCACCACCAAATACTCAGGACCATACCTGAACTGGTGGACCACTTCAACACCAGGAAATACAACTAACACTAGGACCATACTGGGATGACCAGGACCACACTTCAACACTCAGGAACCATAGACCTCGACACCAGGACCACTAACACCAGGACCACACTAACACTATAACCATACTGACAATTGTGGAATCCACACTGTACCCTCAGGAACCCATACCTGACACCAGGACCACTAACACCTCAGGACCTCCTCAGTACTCAACCACTAGGACCATACTGGACAATTGGTGGACCACTAACACCAAGACCATACTGACACCAGGACCACTCAACACGAGCACCACACTCAACACTAGGACCATACCATGACACCAGGATCCTACTTAACACCAGGACCACACTAACACCTAGGGACCATACTGACAATTAGGTAACCTGCCTTAACACCAGGACCAGTTGACTGCACCTGCCAGGAACCGAATAACCTTGACACCAGGAATTACCTAATGACCAGGACCACACTGCATAATGGTAACCACCTTAACACCAGGACCTGACTCAATACCAGGTCCACACTCAACACTTAGGACCATACTGACACCAGGACCACTAACAATCCAAAGACCATACTGACAACTTCATGGACCACTAATAACACCAGGACCACCTAACACCAAGACCAATAATTAACAGACTTGGTAAACATACTGACACCAGGGACCACTGCTAACACCAGGGACCATTAACTTAACATCTTTAGGGATCCACCTTAAATACCGCAGGACCACTAATACCAGGTCCACTCTAACACTAGGACCATACCTGGCATCCAGGACCACACCTAACATAGGTCCAACATGGCTCGACATTCCAGGACCACTAAACCACCCAGGACTACACTCTAAGACTAGGGACCATACTGACACCAGGGCCAGCTTCAACACCAGGTGACCACTAACACCAAGACCACACTAACCAACTAGGACCTGCTACTGACAATCCAGGAATCCACCTCAACACCAGAACCACACCTAACACTAGGACCATACCAACACTCAGGACCACTAACAACCAGGACCAGAGACATCCAACACCTAGGACCACCTAACACCAGGACCACTTAACTCACCAGGTCCACACTAACACTACAGGAACCTTTCTTACCTGGCACCAGGACCACACTAACACTAGGACCATAACTTGACAATTGGTGGACCAACTAACACCTGCAATCCACTCAACACCAGGACCAGGACTGCCTACTAGGACCATACTGGAATGCACCAGATCCACGAAACACTCAAGACGATACTAACACCAGGACCACTAACACTAGAATTATACTGACACCTAGGACCACTAACACTCAGGGACCATACTGATGACCCAGGGACCTACTAACATGCTAGGACCATACTGATACCAGGACCACTAACACTCAGGGACCATACTGACACAAGCCCGTCCGGGGGACCCCAGGTCCCTAGAATCCCATATCTAGAATCGCCAGGCGTAGAACTCCCTGGTCCCTAGAATAACCATGGTGTAAGAACTCCCAGGCTCTAGGAATCCCCAGGTGTACTACTCCCTGGTGTCTGGGGTCCCAGGCTCCAGGTCTTAACCCCAGGTCTAAAATCCCTGGTCTGAGGTCCCAAGGACCTAACTGATGATGAGAACTGGTTTTGTCTTGAACTCCATCACCTTATTACTAGTCTTGGTGTCAGCACTGGGGTTTAATGTGCTGGACAGTGGTGGTGGTCGGGGGTCGAACTAGGTGGGCGCCACACGCCACTCTGCCTCACCCTGCCACCCTTCCTCTTGGGTGGAGGGGCGATGATTTCTTCTTTTTAATAACCTTGCTTGCCCTCTCTCTGGTGGGAATCCTGTGATAGTTACTGTGTGTGTGTGTGTGTGTGTGTGTGTGTGTGTGTGTGTGTATGTGTATGTGTGTGTGTATGTGCGTGTGTGTGTGTGTGTGTGTGTGTGTGTGTGTGTGTGGTGTGTGTGTGTGTTGTGTGTGTACTTACCAGTTGTACCAATTTGGAAGGTTGAGGCGGGGTTGCAATGAGTCCTGAGCTCCTGGCCCCTGGGCCTCTTCACTGACGCTTAGGTCAGTCTCCTCGAGGTCCGTGGAGCTTTATCCATACCTTCTGCTTTAAAAGCTTATGTATGGATCCTTCGCCTTCCACTGTTATCAAGTTTAAACTATTCCACTTTACTCTTAACACCTGTATTGAAGAAATACTCTAACCATCCCTGTGGATTCATCTAGCTAGCTTCCAACTGTGTCCCTTTGTTACGTTGTCCTTGAACCCTGGAACATCCTTGCCTTAATCCACCCTGGGTCAATTCCTCTCAGTATTTTGTATGTTCGTTAATATGTCCCCCATGTCTCCTGTCCTTCCAGTGTCGTCAGGGGCTGGATTTTCTCCCTTCTAAGTCCTCGTAGGACATACCTTCTTAGCTCTGGGACCTAGTCTTGCTTGCAAACCTTGCACTTTCTCTAGCTTTTTCTTTACGGCTTGGCTAGGTGGTGTCCAAACTGGTGCCATACCCTATGTGTATGTGTGTGTGTGTGTGTGTGTGTGTGTGTGTGTGTGTGTGTGTGTGTGTGTGTGTGTATGTAGATGTGTGTGTGTGTGTAGGTAGGTAGGTGGTGTGGTGTGTAGCAGGTGTGGTGTGTAATATGCAATGAGGATCCATGAGGGGTCCTAATGGGGAGTGAGCTTTAATGTGATCATGCATGATATATATATATATGAGTTATATATATATATATAATATATATATATATATATATATATATATATATATGTTATATATATATATATATATATATATATATATATATATATATATATAACTCATAACTTGACTCACATTAACTCACTGTATTTTAGACTTCACAAGTATACATACATACACACACACACACACACACACACACACACACACACACACTACCACACACACACACAATAATATTGTGGCCTGGAACCCACACCTAGCCAAGCACGGTGAAAGAAACTTAGGAGCAAAGTGCAGGTAATGGCAACAAGACTAGTCCCAGAGCTAAGAGGTATGTCCTACAGAGGAGGGGTTAATGGGTAAACTCAACCTGATGAACACTGGAGATGATAGAGGATAAGGGGTACATGAATAATGACATACATACTGAGAGGAACTTGACAAGGTGGATAAAGTAGCAGGTGGATGTTCCCAGAGATTGACTGTAACAAGGGGTAACAAGGGGGACAGTTGGTAGTTGAAGATGGATGAATCACAGGGATGTTAGGAAGTATTTCTTCAGTACAATAGTAGCTGTGTAAGTAAGGAATAGGTTTGGGGGTCGGTAATGGTAGTGGAGGTGCAGGTGGATCCATACATAGCTTGAAAGCAGGTAGGCATGATAAAGCTCATTAGCTTCAGGGAGAGTAGGAGGGATGGGTTGAAGGATGGTAGGAGGATTACAGTGGGGATTGGTAGGAGGGACACTTGGCAGGATGGGATGGCAGGAGGTGATGGTGTGGAGGATGGCAGGGAAGGATGTGGCTGGACGGTGAGGGTTCATGCCAGGGATGGTAGGATGGGATTGGTAGGAGGACGCAGGAGGGAATGGTATAGGGATGGATGGTAGTGGTGGATGGTAGGAGGATGGAAGGAGAGAGGATGGTAGGAGGATGGTAGGAGGGATGCAGTAGGAGGGATGGTATGGATATGGTAAATGAGGGATGGGTAGGAGGGATGGCAGGAGTCAAGGATGGTAGGAGGGATGGTGCAGGAGGGATGGTAGGAAGGATGGCAGGAGGGATGGCAGGAAGGGAATGGTAGGAGGGTGTGGATAACAGGAGGGATGGTAGGAGGATGGAAGGAGAGATGCTAGGATAATGGTAGGAGGGAATGGCATGGAGGGATGGTGGTGGCAGGCTGGATGGCAGGAGGGATGGTAGGTGGGAGGGATGGCAGGTGGATGGCAGGAGGGAATGGTAGGTGGAATGGCAGGAGGGATGGATGGCAGGGATGGTCAGGAGGATGGTAGGAATATGGTAGGGAAGGAATGGCAGGTATAATGTAGGGATGGGATGGCAGGAGGGATGGATAGGACAGAGGATGGATGGTAGGAAGGATTAGGCAGGAGGGATGGCAGGAGGAATGGTCAGGAGGGATATGGTGATATGGGAATATAGGCAGAGGTGGATGGTGTAGGAGGATGGTAGGTGGAGGATGGAAGGAGGGATGGTAAGAGGATGGTAATGGAGGGATGGTAGGAAGGATGGCATGGAGGGATGGTAGAAGGGAGGTAGGTAGTGTGGATGGTAGGAGGGATGGTAGGAGGGACAATATATATTAGGCAGGATGGATGGAATGGAGAAGATTAGCCAGGATAACAGGTAGGAGGGATGGTAGGAGGGATGGTGAGGAAGGATGGCAGGAGGGACGGGATGGTAGGATGGACTGGTAGGTAGGAAGGTGGCAGGAGGGATGGTAGGAGGGATGGATTGGTAGGAAATGGATAGGCAGGAGGATGGTAGGAGGGATAGTGAGGAGGAATGTAGGAGGATGGATTAGGAGGATGGACAGGAAGGAAGGATGGCAGGAGGGATGGTAGGAGGGATAGGTAGGAGGATGGTAGGAGGGATGGTAGGAAGGATGGCAGGGAGGGAATGGTAGGAGGTGAATGGTAGGAGGATGGTAGGAGGTGATGGTAGGAGGGATGTAGGTAGGAGGGATGGTAGGAGGGTGGATGGTAGGAGGGAGCTGGAAAGGAGGGATGGCGTTAGGAGGGAGATAAGGTGTAGGGATGGTATAAGGATGGCAGAGTGGATGGAAGGAGGGATGGTAGGAGGGGATGGCTTGGAGGATGGTAATGGCAAGGGATGGTACGCCTGAGGGATGGTAGGAGGCATGAAGGCCGGGGATTGGGGTCAGGAGGGGATGCAGGATGGGATGGAATGGAGGATGGACAGTAGGAGGGATGGCGAGGAGGGATGGCAGGAAGGATCTGATGATGGACAGGCAGGATGGATGGTAGGATGGGATGGAATAGGATGGTTAGGCGGGCAGGTGGTGGGCAATGGTTATGGAGTGGGAAGGTATGGAGGGATGACATAGGCATGGTGAGGGTGGCATGGCAAGGATGGACATGGAGGATAGGTAGGCATAATGGGATGGTATGAGGACTGCAGGAAGGAAGGCATAGGGCATGGAATATGGATAAGAGGGAATGGAATGGCTATGGATGGGATTGGCAATTTAATTAGGGATGCAGTGAGGGGTATATGGATGTAGGAGGGGATGAGGAATGGCAGGGACGGTAATTGGCAGGGATGGAATCAGGAATGGATACATGGACGGACATGGATGGGGACGGCATAGGGATGGACTTAGGAGGACTGGATGGTAGGAATGGATGGCAAGGAAATGGAGGGATAGGTAGGAAGGATGGTAGGAGGAGGATGGTCGCAGGAATGGATGGACATGGAGGGATGGCACGTAGGCCAAGGACGGCAGGATGGGATTGGCAGGAGGGGTGGCAGGATGGGATGGCAGGAGGGATGGCATGGCAGGATGGTAGGACGGCATGGTAACGGCGTGGCGGGAATGGAAGGTGGGATGGCAGGAGGATGGTAGGATAATGGTAGGTAGTGAATGGTAGGAGGGATGGTGGATGGCAGGAGGATAGTAGAGTGATGGTTACCTGGAGGTTACCTGG
>NW_027200281.1:0-22411 GCF_038502225.1 Cherax quadricarinatus | reverse complement strand
GCAAGATCACCACCCATCTAGAAACCCATCAGTTACACAACCCAGGGCAACATGGGTTTAGAACAGGTCGCTCCTGTCTGTCTCAACTATTGGATCACTACGACAAGGTCCTAAATGCACTAGAAGACAAAAAGAATGCAGATGTAATATATACAGACTTTGCAAAAGCCTTCGACAAGTGTGACCATGGCGTATTAGCGCACAAAATGCGTGCTAAAGGAATAACAGGAAAAGTCGGTCGATGGATCTATAATTTCCTCACTAACAGAACACAGAGAGTAGTCGTCAACAGAGTAAAGTCCGAGGCAGCTACGGTGAAAAGCTCTGTTCCACAAGGCACAGTACTCGCTCCCATCTTGTTCCTCATCCTCATATCCGACATAGACAAGGATGTCAGCCACAGCACCGTGTCTTCCTTTGCAGATGACACCCGAATCTGCATGACAGTGTCTTCCATTGCAGACACTGCAAGGCTCCAGGCGGACATCAACCAAATCTTTCAGTGGGCTGCAGAAAACAATATGAAGTTCAACGATGAGAGATTTCAATTACTCATATATGGTAAACACGAGGAAATTAAATCTTCATCAGAGTACAAAACAAATTCTAGCCACAAAATAGAGCGAAACATCAACGTCAAAGACCTGGGAGTGATAATGTCGGAGGATCTCACCTTCAAGGACCATAACATTGTATCAATCGCATCTGCTAGAAAAATGACAGGATGGATAATGAGAACCTTCAAAACTAGGGAGGCCAAGCCCATGATGACACTCTTCAGGTCATTTGTTCTATCTAGGCTGGAATATTGCTGCACACTAACAGCACCTTTCAAGGTAGGTGAAATTGCTGACCTAGAAAATGTACAGAGAACCTTCACGGCGCGCATAACGGAGATAAAACACCTCAATTACTGGGAGTGCTTGAGGTTCCTAAAACTGTATTCCCTGGAACGCAGGCGGGAGAGATACATGATTATATACACCTGGAAAATCCTAGAGGGACTAGTACCGAACTTGCACACGAAAATCACTCACTACGAAAGCAAAAGACTTGGCAGACGATGCAACATCCCCCCAATGAAAAGCAGGGGTGTCACTAGCACGTTAAGAGACCATACAATAAGTGTCAGGGGCCCGAGACTGTTCAACTGCCTCTCAGCATACATAAGGGGGATTACCAACAGACCCCTGGCAGTCTTCAAGCTGGCACTGGACAAGCACCTAAAGTCGGTTCCTGACCAGCCGGGCTGTAGCTCGTACGTTGGTTTGCGTGCAGCCAACAGCAACAGCCTGGTTGATCAGGCTCTGATCCACCAGGAGGCCTGGTCACAGACCGGGCCGCGGGGGCGTTGACCCCCGGAACTCTCTCCAGGTAAACTCCAGGTAAACACCGGTTGTCTATGTTCACCCATCAGTAAAATGGGTACCTGGGTGTTAGTAGACTGGTGTGAGTCGCATCCTGGGACAAAACTGACCTAATTTGCCCGAAATGCTCAGCATAACAAGCTGCTTTCTGTATAGTAGTATGTCAGTGACGTCAGCTAGGTCTGTATACCTTGTACATGTACCTGTAATAAATAAAGATTATATTATTATTACATCACCCATACCCGCACCCCTATGTCTTCCATAGCCTCATAACTCCACCACTAACAACACCCACACAACTTCAGCATAACTATGGAGTCAACAAACTAACACCTACGACACTCACACCACAACAAAAGCCCTACACCAACAACACTCACAGTTTCTCCACCACTTCAGCATCCACACCCCGACAACGCCTACAACTTTCACTACACCTGCTCACCTACAACATTCACTTACCTACAGCACCCATTGATTTACAACGCCCACAACACAATCATCTACAACATCCGCACACCCTCCTACAAAACTGACACCCCTACAACAGATATACCCCTACAATACCCACACCACAACACCTACTCAATAACAATCCACTCACCTACAACACCCACTGACAACACCCACTCGCCTATAACACCTACTCAACAACAATACCCACTCACCTACAACACCCACTCACCTATAACACCCACTCGCCTAAAACACCTACTCAACAACAATACCCACTCACCTACAACACCCACTCACCTATAACACCCACTGACAACACCTACTCAACAACAATGCCCACTCACCTGCAACACCCACTCACCTATAACACCCACTGACAACACCCACTCACCTACAACTCCTACTGACCTGCAACACCCACTCACCTATAACACCCACTCACAGCACCCACTCACAGCACCCACTCACAGCACCCACTCACGCACAATACCCACTCACCAACAATACCCACTCACTTACGATACCCATACCCCAACAACACCCACTCCACAACAACACACACACACACACACCCCAACAACACTACAACACACACGCCTCAAGAACCCCCTCAAACCTTAAAGACCCAAACCCTTAAAACATTTACACCCCAACAACACCCACACCGTAGCAATTCCCACGACCTTTCTGTCCCCTTCACCACTATAAAACACATCCCTATACCTTCTAAAGCTCCCACTCATCCATTACTATATCTCCAAATTTATAACATCCACATTACTCAGTGAAAACTATTTACCACATCTCTCAAGTATTGGTATCTATCTACCACAAATCTTGGGTACTAGAAATTATCTACAACAAGCCCTATACTAGAGTAACTATTACACCATCATTGAATAGAAACTGTGACATCTCCCAGCCACTAGAAATCATACAACACTTTCCCCAGGCTTTGGGAAATAAATGTCATAATGTTTCATAAAATTATCCTTATTGGTTTGTATTCTATAATTACGACACTTATAATTACCACTTATAATACATAACTGCAAGACTGACACCATCCAGAGCTACGATCCTAAATTGATGCACTGTTGTGGGAGATGATGGGGTCATGGTCAGAGTCGAACGAAAGTCAATGGTATAAGAACATAAGAAGGAAGAAACACTTCAACAGGCCTACTGACCCATGCGAAGCTGGTCCATGTCCCACCCCCCCACGGATTAGCCCAATGACCCACCTAGTCAGTTTACTTCCACTTAAGGAAGGAGCACGGCATCAGACCTAGTAGCACAAGCTAGTCAGGTTCAACTCACACCCACCCACACCCACTCATATATTTATCTAACCTATTTTTAAAACTACACAACGTTTTAACCTCTATAACTGTACTCGGGAGTTTGTTCCACTCATCCACAACTCTGTTACCAAACCAGTGCTTTCCTATATCCTTCCTGAATCTCAATTTTTCCAAATTGAAACCATTGCTACGAGTCCTGTCTTGGCTGGAAATTTTCAGCACGCTATTTGCATCCCCTTTATTTATTCCTGTTTTCCATTTATACACCTCGATCATATCCCCCCTAATTCTGCACCTTTCTAGAGAGTGCAGGTTCAGGGCCTCAGTCTATCCTTATAGGGAAGCGATGAATGGTTTTGAAAACCGACAAGTTGAAGAATTGAGACACTTATGCAATACATGGGAATCTTTATTGAAGAACCGTTTCGCCACACAGTGGCTTCATCAGTCCAATACAAAGTAGAAATGGGTAAGTAGAGTAGAAGTTCGAGGTAATCAGTCCCTCAACCTGGAATCGATGTGTTCAGTCCATCACTCTTGTAGGAAGTGCAGCATAGGGCCAGAGAGGTGGCTTATATACTGCGGTGAGATGAGTTGAAGCAGGAGGAGGTGGGATCACAGTGGGACCTGCCACTAGTGTAAGTAGGTCGTCGTCCAAATGTTGGGCAAGCGTTAAGTCTTTGTACCAAGATTCCATGATGTTGCAGTGTCTGACAGACGCAGTCTCATCTCACCGCAGTATATAAGCCACCTCTCTGGCCCCATGCTGCACTTCCTACAAGAGTGATGGACTGAACACATCGATTCCAAGTTGAGGGACTGATTACCTCGAACTTCTACTCTACTTACCCATTTCTACTTTGTATTGGACTGATGAAGCCACTGTGTGGCGAAACGTTTCTTCAATAAAGATTCCCATGTGTTGCATAAGTGTCTCAATTCTTCAACTTGTCGGTTTTCAAAACCATTCATCGCGTCTGTCAGACACTGCAACGTCATGGAATCTTGGTACAAAGACTTCAACGCTTGCCCAACCTTTGGACGACGACCTACTTACACTAGTGGCAGGTCCCACTGTGATCCCACCTCCTCCTGCTTCAACTCATCTCACCGCAGTATATAAGCCACCTCTCTGGCCCTATGCTGCACTTCCTACAAGAGTGATGGACTGAACACATCGATTCCAGGTTGAGGGACTGATTACCTCGAACTTCTACTCTACTTACCCATTTCTACTTTGTATTGGACTGATGAAGCCACTGTGTGGCGAAACGTTTCTTCAATAAAGATTCCCATGTGTTGCATAAGTGTCTCAATTCTTCAACTTATAGGGAAGATTTCTGATACATGGGATCAACTTTGTCATCCTCCTCTGTACGTTTTCCAGTGCATTTATATCCATTCTGTAATGCGGTGACCAAAACTGCCCAGCATAGTCTAAATGAGACCTAACCAAGCATATATAGAATTGAAGAACAACCTGAGGACTTCTATTATTTATACTTTTAGACAACGAGGCGTTTCCCAAAAGTGATATGAGGCTTGAAAGCCCATGAGTGTGCAGGGGTCGGTTAAGGGTGTGGCTGGGATAAGGGTTGACAGGGAGGAGGTAAAATGTGAATACGACTGTCAGTTCATTAAAGTTTTCCTTTTTTTGTGCGTAAAAAAGTAGGGGTTGGGGGTAGAGGGAGAGACAAATAAAAAAAAAAACGTTTACCCCATTCCATGCGCGGCGTGGAAACCCCATCCTACCTGACCCTTTATGAAGTGAACCTGAACCCCAGGATTGTGCCCACTGCATCAACCAAGCCAGGGACATCAACCAAGAGGCGGGCAACCGGAAACCAGCAGTCATACCTTATTTTTTCCGCCACTTCCAGGAACCGACAGGTAGCATCCAAGAACACATTCGTCACCGAGGACACACGAGGCTACCTACCTGGAGTCTGCAGGGCGACACGAGGCTACCTACCTGGAGTCTGCAGGGCGACACGAGGCTGCCTACCTGGAGTCTGCAGGGCGACACGAGGCTGCCTACCTGGAGTCTGCAGGGCGACACGAGGCTGCCTACCTGGAGTCTGCAGGGCGACACGAGGCTGCCTACCTGGAGTCTGCAGGGCGACTCAACACATTCCCAGATAATCCCCACGACAAACAACACCACCATTTAGATTCTTAACGGAGAGTGATGGATAATATTTTTTCTTCAACCTAGTAGCAGGAATACGCAAGGAAAACATCCCTAAGAACTGAATGGGGAGGAAGAGAGGGAAGGGGAGGGAAGAAATGGGGTATATTTGGAACTGATCCAATGAAAGGGACAAGAGGTGTAATTGCTCGGAGTAAGTATCCTTCATAACGCCAAGGAATTATTATTATTATAATCAAAAAGAAGCGCTAAGCCACAAGGACTATACAGCATAACGCCAAGGAAAACACCCAAAAAATATTGCTGTTGTGATATTTTTTTCTGATTTTACTGTTTCTGTGACTGGTGTAGAGACAATGGAATTTTGAGTGCCACTGCTACTTTGACTGCTTTCTTTCTGTTACCGTACCTGTTATTGCGAGAGTTATAACTGTCACTGATGCAGCCCTACTTTCCCTGAGAGCAGCCACCTGCTTACTGATGCATCAGAGACTAGCCAAGCTTCTTATGTATCTTCCTGGTGGGGGAGCGAAAGGGGTTAGGAGGAGGGAGGGATAGGAGGACGGGTTACGTTTGTACCCCGGGGTATGTTTGTACCCCGGGGTATGTTTGTACCCCGGGGTATGTTTGTACTACTCTTCATTTTGTACACACAAAATGAAGAGTAGTTTTCCATACATAATTAGGATATGCGTACACGCGCACGCGTGCACATACACACGCACACGCATATATATACACACACACAGCGAAGAGGCGGGGCCAGGAGCTGTGACTCGACCCCTGCAACCACAAATAGGTGAGTACAAATAGGTGAGTACACACACACACACACACACACACACACACCCTGACGCAAACCTGAGAACAGTGTTCCGATACCTTAATAAGGAATCGTTCAAGACACTGTACACCGTGTACGTCAGGCCCATACTGGTGTATGCAGCACCTATTTGGAACCCGCACTTGATAAAGCACGTCAAGAAAGTGCAAAGGTTTGCGACAAGGTTAGTTCCAGAGCTAAGGGGAATGTCTTATGAAGAGAGGTTAAGGGAAATCGGCCTGACGACACTAGAAGACAGGAGGGTCAGGGGAGACATGATAATGACATATAAAATACTGCGTGGAATAGACAAGGTGGACAAAGACAGGATGTTCCAGGGAGGGGACACAGAAACAAGAGGTCACAATTGGAAGTTGAAGACACAGATGAGTCAGAGAGATATTAGGAAGTATTTCTTCAGTCACAGAGTTGTCAGGCAGTGGAATAGCCTAGAAAGTGATGTAGTGGAGGCAGGAACCATTCATAGTTTCAAGACGAGGTTTGATAAAGCTCATGGAGTGGAGAGAGAGAGGACCCAGTAGCAACCGGTGAAGAGGCGGGGACAGGAGCTAAGACTCGACACCTGCAACCACAAATAGGTGAGTACACCCTCACCCCCACACACATACGCATACACACATATATACGCCCATACACATGCGCACACATAGGCAATAGGCAAGAATAACAGGAAAGCGCTACAATAGACCAACACATACCTGACAGGAAGGAAACAGCGAGTGATAGTCAGTGAAGACGTGTCATAATGAGTGTATGTGACGCGTGGGGTTCCACACGGCTCGGTATTAGGGCCGATGCTGTTTCTTGTACATGTGAATGACAAGATGGAAAGGGTAGAGTCAGAGGTATCCCTGTTCACAGATGACGGGAAGTTAATGAAAAGAATACAAACAGGACACGACCAGGAAAGGTTACAGACGGATCTAGATAGGCTGCAGGCCAGGTTTGTTAAATGGTTGACTCGACTCAAGAAATCGTAATGACACGATTGCAAACAAACCATACCCCCGGCCGGGATTGAACCCGCGGTCATAGAGTCTCAAAACTCCAGCACGTCGCGTTAGCCACTAGACCAGAGTTTAACCCGGTAAGTTATGAATTTTGGGGACGAACAAAGATCACAGATGCAGTGCAGACTCGGGGGAAAAGCGGCAAACCCCACTCAAGAACCTGGGGTGAGTATTATACCGAGCATATTACTTGAGGCACACATCAACCAAATAACTGTTGCAGCTAAAGAGCGTCTGGCAGATCTAAAGTAAAGAGTCATACACGACACTGTGCACCGTGTACATCAGGTCCAAATTTGAGTATTCACCACCAGTATGTAACCCACACCTAGACATGCATGTGAAAAAATTAGAGAAATACCTGAAGTATAATTAGGCCTCATTTAGACTATGCTGCTCAGTTCTGGTCACCGTATTACAGAATGGATATAAATGCTCTGGAAAACGTACAGAGGAGGATGACAAAGATGATCCCATGTATCAGAAATTTTCCCTATGAGGATAGACTGAGGGCCCTGAATCTGCACTCTCTCGAAAGGCGTAGAATTAGGGAGATATGATCGAGGTGTATAAATGGAAAACAGGAATAAATAAAGGGGATGTAAATAGTGTGCTGAAAATTTCCAGCCAAGACAGGACTCGCAGCAATGGTTTCAAGTTGGAAAAATTCAGATTCAGGAAGGATATAGGAAAGTACTGGTTTGGTAATAGACTTGTGGATGAGTGGAACAAGCTCCCGAGTACAGTTATTGAGGCTAAAACGTTGTGTAGTTTTAAAAATAGGTTAGATAAATACATGAGTGGGTGTGGGTGGGTGTGAGTTGGACATGACTAGCTTGTGCTGCTGGATCTGGTACAGTGCTCCATCCTTGAGTGGGGATGACCAGACTGGGTGGGTCATTGGTCTAATCCGGGGGGGGGGACATGGACCTGCTCCGCATGGGTCAGTAGGCCTGTTGCAGTGCTCCTTCTTTCTTATGTTCTTATGTTCTTTCTTATAACTGCAGAGAGTTTCGGGGGTCAACGCCTCCGCGGCCCGGTCCGTGACCAGGCTTCAAAGTGCAGTGCAGTGGTTCGGAGCTAAGTGGTATGTCCTAATAAGAAAGTTGAAAGAAATTCAACCTGATATCACTGCAATGATAAACAGATATTTGATAATGTACAAAATACTGCGAGAAATTGACAAGGTGAAAGAGCGATTATTTGAGAGATGAGAAAAAGAAGCACGAGGACACAGCAGGAAACTGGACAGTACTAGGGGAAAAGAGTGGACTGATTTTGTTCTGTGTAAGTTTCAAATTACTTTTTTTATAGGAAACTGTGAAAACTTTATTATGTTTCTTCATAGAGTCTGTAAGGCAAATGTGCCTTTGTATTTTGGGATATTCGTCTCTTTAAGATACAGAGAGAATGCCTTTTTCAGTTTTGCTTCCATCTTAATGATCCTTGATGAAAATTTTGAATTAGATTTAGGCTGTTTAGGTCTTTATTTACCATTTTATTGAAGAAATTGAGATATGAGTTTCCATATGATGACTTGCACCATGAGATTCACTTCAACTGATGAGTTCTAATATATGTCATCATAAATTCGTGCAGCACTCTGCACTATTCCAATCACGTGCATTAAGATGTAGGGGGCTGGGGTTATACGATAAAAGGATAGGTTTCCGTAATCACACAGGACTGAAATATATCTGCTTGTTATTATTAGTTCATTCCTCCTCTAATAAATTAGAAATATTCATCGATGTTTAACCAAAACATCTGGATTATCGTCCAAAGGAGATTCCTTGACACTGGTGATGGGCTCTTGATCCAAGAACTGGACCCCACCTTCCCTTCATTAATATGATGATGATGATGATGATAATAATAATAATAATAATAATAATAATAATAATAATAATAATAATAATAATAATAATAATAAGGTATACAATCCTAGCTGATATCAGTGACATACTACTATACAGAAAGCCTCTTGTTATGCAGAGCATTTCGGGCAAATTAGGTCAGTTTTGCCCCAGGATAAACCATACCATGGGTGGGGTTTGAACCCGCGGGTCAGAGAGTCTCAAAACTCCAGCCCGTCGCATTAGCCACTGGGCCAGCTAGCTTCAATAAGATTCGTCCAACTAGTTGGACAGTTAAGACATGTTGGAGCCGTAGTGATGGTGCAGGATCTAAATTCGTGTCCATCTTTCCTACATTTTGAACAAAACTTCTTATCCTTGATATTGCAGTCCTTGGTGGTGTGATTATAGGAGTAGCAGGTCCAGCATTGGGGGATGTGTGTGTGAAACGTTCTGGTTATATATGACTTGGGTGAATGTGGTAATGTGAGTGGTGACCTGTACTTAGCCCAGTGGTAACCTGTGCTTAGCTCAGTGATGATGTGTCTAGTGTACTCTCTGTGGACCGAACCAAGATGTCCTCCATCGAGCAACTTTACCAGCAGCTTAAGGAGAAATTGAGGATAACGAAGATAGAGATACAGTGATTGACTGAGGAAAACAAGAGGATTCGTAGTAGTAATATACCGACCTGTTATGAGTCCTCAGGTCAAGAAGAGAACCTGGACAGTGGCTGGACAGCATGGAACGAAGTTGTTGATCAAGAAGACGAATGGAAAGGTAGAAACGATGAAGAAGAAAAAGACTGCTGTGGAAACTGTTGTGGAAACATCTAATGCATTCTCCATGCTATCCGACGAATGTGAGTCGACTACTGGACGAACGACAAAAAGGAAGGTAAAAATATTGTTGCTGTTGGGGATAGCCAGATTAGGTACATGGATAGGGCCTTCTGCTTGAAGGATAGGAGTAGGAGACAGAGGGTTTGCTTTCCTGGGGCTGGGATGGAGAATATTGTTAGCCGGCTTAACAACATCATGAACGGTAATGGGGTCAATCCTATTATCTGCCTCAGTGCTGAAGGCAATGATGTAGGCAAGCGTAGAAGTGAGGATATAGTTAGAAGGTTCAGGACAACAATAGACATAATTAGGAAGAAGAGGGGGTGTCCTGATATATGTGGCATTTTGCCAAGAAGGGGTGTTGGAAATGAATGGTTGCCCAGAGTAATTGGTATTAAGTGTTGGCTGGACAAACACTGTAAGGATAATGCAGTACCATTCATTGACAACTGGGACCACTTCTATGGCCGAAATAACATGTATGCCAGGGATGGGGCTCACTTATCCAGGGCAGGTGTGGGTTTTCTTGCTAGATCAGTTGAGAGGGTTGTTAGTACTTTTAACTAGGATTAGTTAGAGGTATTGGTTTAGAAATGAAAAATAATTAGTATGGATATATTGACTTAGGCTTTGATATTATGAATCTTAATAATAACAGTCATGGAGTAACGCAGAGTAATGATAATTTCAAAAACTGTGTAAAAGCAAAGGTGAATAGTAAAAATGTGCAGAAGAAAAAACATATGATGATATTTAATACTAACAGTCGATGTGCGAGAAATAAGATTCATGAACTACGTGTGGTAGCATGTGCTGGGAACTTTAATGTTATTGCATTAACTGAAACCTGCTATGATTTAAAGAGTCGGGATATGATTGCTGAGTGTAATATTCAAGGGTTTAAATTGTTCCATGTGGATAGATGTAATGGGAAGGGGAAGGAGTTGTATTATATGTTCGAGAAAATATTGTTGCATAAAAACGGGTATAAAAATAGATGGAATAGTAACAGAGTCTGTTTGGGTAGAGTTCGTGGAGGGTCAAGAAAAACTAATTCTAGGTGTAATATACCGACCTCCAGGCTTGGATCACGATAGAGGGAGACTTCTTTGGAACGAAATTGTTAGGGCTTCTAGACACAATAACGTAGTGACAGTAGGGGATTTTAACTTTAGTCAAATTGACTGGAACTCTTTGACCGGTAATCTAGAGTCCAGTGACTTTATGGAAACAGTTTAGGACTGCTTTCTGAAGCAGTATGGAACAGAGCCTACCAGGGGTAATAATTTGCTAGACCTAGTCTTGTCAAATAAGGAAACACTCATAAATAATCTGGAGATCACTGAAGAGCTTGGTGCAAGTGATCACAAATCCATCACTTTTAGCATTAACTGGGAATGCAAGAATAATGATAATACGGTAAAAAATTCCCGATTTTCGTACTGTCGATTGTAATGGATTTAGGCAAGACCTGTCTAATCTCGGATTGGGGTTATCTAGCTAATTATTTTATTGACGATGATCATACTTATGATTACGAAGGGATCTGCGTTTATGATTTTTTTTTAATAATGTACACTGTGCTCAGAGTATATACATTCCCCAGAGAGAAATTAGGTCTAGTAATAACGATCCCAAATGGGTTAACAGGACTCTAATGCATCTATTAGGGGAGAAAAGGGGAATTTATAGGCCAATATGTTCAGCTTAAAAGAGAAGTAGAAAAGGGGATTAGGAAGGCTAAACGTGGCTATGAAATTAGAGTTGCTAATAAATCAAAGACCAATCCAAAGGCGTTCTTTCAAGTGTATAGGACGAAGGTGAAGGAAAAAATAGGACCTCTGAAAACTGGGAATGGACAACTGACGGATAACGAACTGAAAATATGTTCCTTATTTAATGAGGAAGACATAAATGAGATTCCAGAAATTAACAATTATTCAGTTCCTAATGAATTCATGTTAACTAATATTACTGTCACGAGGGGCTTGGTTATCAAACAGATAGACAAACTGAAGCAAAATAAGTCCCCGGGGGCCGACGAGTTGTTTTCCAGGGTACTTAAGGAATGTAAGATGTAACTTAGTCAGCCATTAACGAGTGTTTTTAATGCGTCCATCCTTACTGGTGTTGTGCCAGAGTTGTGAAAGATGGCTAATGTGGTTCCTGTATTCAAATCCGGGGATAAGTCCATTCCTTCAAATTACCGCCCAATAAGCCTGACGTCTATAGTGGGCAAGTTATTAGAATAAATTATAGTTGGCTTTATTAGAAGTCACTTTGAAGAGCATAATTTGATTAATGAATTTCAGCATGGGTTCACGAGAGGTCGTTCCTGCCTGACAAATTTACTGACGTTTTTCAATAGAACATTTGAGGTAGTAGACAATGATAAAGAATATGATATTGTTTATTTGGAGTTTAGTAAAGCCTTCGATAGAGTATCTCACAAAAGATTCTTAAGATTTAAGGTTTAAGGTTGCTGCTTACCATAACCCCCAAGTCCTTTTCGCAATCTGTATGGCTATGTTCTACATTATTTTACTTATAAGTGCTAGAGTAATGGACACTCCCGAGCTTCAGAACCTTGCATTTATCTACATTGAACTGCATCTGCCACTTTTCTGACCAAGAATAGAGTTTGTCTAAATCCTCCTGAAGTTCCCTAACATCTAAGTTTGAATCAATTATCCTACCTATCTTTGTGTCATCGGCGAATTTGCTCATATCACTAGTAATAATCTCATCAATTTCATTGGGTAATACCCTCATCAATTTCATTGGGTAATACCCCTCATCAAGCCTACAGAATTTCCAGTCCGCAGTTCCTCGAAGAAGAATGCACATACATCACCAACTCTTTTAGTTCACTAAACTCTCCCCTATACTTCATATGTGACTGCAAGAAACGTGCGACACGTATCCTCAGCAAGACCAACACCAGTCAAGTTGAAGAAAAGCCTCCAAGTTGCATCGTTTTACCGGTCAGCAACGTTGCCACTAATGTTTCAAAAATGTTTGACAGAAAACTGGCTAAAATATTTACCAGCTCTTCAACTATTATTAGGAACCTGATACAAAAACCCAAGCACGATTCTGGCACAAGTGCAGGAATTTACACTATACCATGTAGGGGGTGTGACAAAGTATATGTAGGGGAAACAGCCAGATCTCTGGACATTAGGATCGCAGAACACAAAAATGCTTGCAGAAATAATGACCGCAAAAACGAGTGTGTTCAACATAGTGACGATGTTGGACACCTCATGAAATTCAATGAAGCTAAACTAGTGATTAAAGAAGACGACTTAAGACAGAGAAAATGCATTGAAACTTCAGTAATCGCTGTCAGTAACACTATAAAGCAAAAATCCGGTAGTTACAGCATCTCAAAATTGCTAATCAACAGGATATTACCAATTCTGGAAACTGCTGTTACATGATGTCAGCAGGTCCCTCTCTAGCCATCCGTCTCACCTCCTTAGTTCCACTACTACTACCACCTCTACCCACACGTCACTTCACCTGACTCCTGCCACTATATATACGCGTTTTCTTAGTTTTCTCTGTATTAGGACTGAAGAAGCCACTCGTGGCGAAGCGTTTCATTTAATAAATTTCCTGAACTGTACATAAGTGTCTTTTTCCACACGGGTCTTAATCTTGAGATGACCCGTCTCTTGCTCCTGAAGGAGAATTGATTCTTCATTCTTGCAGCATATGCTGCTCAAGCACTGTTCCAGACAGTTCAGTTAGTGTGCCTCATAAGCGACCATGATTTGGTACTGAGGTTACTCCATCTCAGCTGTTTCCTGAGCTGGGGACTGGGCTCTGTCGGTTCTGATAATCTGCAGATTCATGGCATTCACTGTCTCCTCCTCGGTCAGTAAGCACACCCTCAGGAGTGTGCTGACCATCTGCCGGAATATGCTCTGTTGTTCCGTGAAGTTGATTGTGTTGCAGATAATATCCGTGAATGCATTGATGAGTGTTAAGAGATCCTCCCTGTTGAGGGCCTGCGTTGTCGGTGGGTTCGAAGCAGTGGATATTAGCTGGGCTGTTGTGATTTGTGGGAACTGCTGAGGGTTGTATTTCTTCACTGTGCACACCGTGGCCTGTTGCTGTATGCCAAGCTGGGTAGCCAGCATCTGCTGGTGAGGTGCATGCACAGCCTGCATAGTGGCTGTGCCGGGCAAGGAGTACCTGTGTTGCCGTGTTATGGCCGGTGGGGGCTCGTGTAGTGCCGTCTGCTGATTGCGTTGCCCAGATGTGTCCTGTTGGCGCCGCTTGTTCCTCATGTTTTTGTTTCTTCGTTGCGGTAGTGGGGGAGGATGCTCCTGTTCATGACGCCTGGTTGAGTCTTCAAAGGTCGGAAATTCCTGGGCATTGAGTTGGGTTGCCTGATGAGAGTTCTGCAGTATGGCAAGATTCTGTGCACCCGTCGTCTGCTGAGGGTGATGTTCTGCCGTAGCCTGCTGTCTCGCTGTTGGCGTCTTCCAGGCCTCACGAATTCTAGTGAGGCTCTCGGGGCATCGAGGGTTCCAGGCATGGTGTTTCTGCCTGCAATTCGGGCATCGTGGAGTGGATGGCGATGCATTCTTCAGCTTGGTGATGCATACCTCGGTAGGGTGGGCCTGGCTGCAGACACCGCAGATAACTCTGGACAGAGTGCACCCAGGTGTCCGTAACGCTGGCACTTGAAACAGCGAACTGGTTCTGCCGTGAAGGTCCTGACATCGTAACTGCCCCAAGAACCGAGGTCCAGCTGGGATGGCAGCGGTCCTACATGCTGAATGAGGACCTGCCAGGTTGGTGCGTTGCCTGCCGACTTTGGCTTGAGACGCTGAGCTGACACGACACTGGTTTTAGGTTCTGACCTGAGGGTTGGTGAGGATGGGAAGGAAGAGGGAGGGGAGGGCTGGAAAAATGGAAGAGGTTGGGAGGGTGGAGTAGGAGGTGGGGTAGCAGAGGAGAGTGGCCCGTCCACTCTGGAGCGTGATGTGCAGAGGTACTGCAGGAGGTTGTGCTGGAGCAGGGTCGGTGGAGTAGGGCTGGTTCTCAGAAAACTGGCAGGAGATGGCTGGGATGGCAGTGGTGCCTAGGAAATCAGGGTCATTTTGGAGCCACACCCCAGCTTTAGCTGAATAGCAAAATGCTGGGGAACTTCAGCTTGATGATGGTTGGTTATTCACTTGTTCTGCTGTGTATTGCATTGAATCTTGTTCTGGAGAGCTGTATCATCTTTATGGGAGAGTTGTAGAGGAGTGTGTAGCTGTTGAGTTGGTCGATTATCTGGTTGACGGTGGAGAATGGCTTTTCGTGGCAAGTGTACTTTGCTGTGTTGTCCTGGAGACATTTGATGAGTTCTTGGCGAGTCATTTCTCTGGGGTATTGTGACGTGGTGTAGAACGAGACTCCTTTGTATTTAGGAGATAGTGATTTGCATGGTGTAAAGGAAGGTGGAGAAGGTGGAGGTGGAGTTGAGGAAGGTTGTGTGGATGGTGGAGGAAGGGTTGGGTCTTGGTTGGTCGTGGTGGTAGAGGGAGAGGCTTGAGGAAGGCTCTCATTTGTGAGATTCTGCTGTGGTTCGGTGGTCTCTGATTGATCGATCACTTGAGTGGTTGGTGGTGGTAGAGGAGCAGAGATGATGTTGATAATGTCAGTAGTGGACTTCACGATGTCACTTGAAGGTGGTGATTCAGGGAATAAGAAGTTGGGCATGTTGTTGAGTTGGAAGAGTTCGTTGATCGTGGTGTTGAAGGAGCCTGGAACCGCAACATTGTGTACGTGGGCATACATAATACAGTATAGGATTTTGGTGGAGTCACCCACGGGTAGTGATGGGGATGCAGTCATGGTGGAGGAAGCAGCTTGGGTGGACTGGAGAATTTTGGTTGCGTCTGACTGGGTCTTGGTGATGTCAGCATATGATGTTGCTTGAGTACAAGCAACAGGTAGCAGAGAGCTACGTGTCTTTAGTGGGGCAGTTTTTCGTGGTATACTGGTAGGAATAGCAGTTGTAACACTGAGGGATGTGCTTAAATTTCTCTGCTTCAATAAATGATGGATGCATGTGAAAGTAGAAGATGGCCAAGCCCTCCTTGAGAGCTCTGGTTGCCATGCTGACGTCGCTGAAGGTGATCTTCAGCATGAAGGAAGCATTGGGAATTCTAGTGATGTATTCTATCTTGGCCCAGGTGTTATGGTTTTCGATTGATGATTTGGTTTCAGAGATATCTTTGGTTGTGACGAGTTTGTCGAGCTTCTTGAGAAACACGGTTCTCTTGCCTTTCAAGGTTGGGTATGTCGAGACTTGAAATCCTCGTTGGTCGAGAGTGGAGATAGCTTCAATGGTGGTTAGTTTTTCGGCCTCGAAGTCATCTGTGCAGATGACCACGAAAGCTTCCTTGAGAGAAAGGATTGCATTGCGTTTGACTTGCAGAGTGCCACTGATGGCAGCTGCGAGTGCTAGCTTGGTCGAACACGACACTGGGGTGAGCTGCTACTTCCTCGATGGGCATCATCAGCGGGTATCGCATCACGACACCCTTGGTGATCTTCTGCCAAGAGTCCAGTTCCTCCAGGGTGAAGGAGTGGTCTGTCTCCATGACTCTCTTCAAGGTGGTATGCATTTCCCTGTTGATAGGAGTCAGTATTGGTTCTCCCCTCAGGTTGAACCATATCTTGAACTTCAGTTTGTGCCGTGTTTCCAGGTGTGTAACCACGCCATAGTGGGTTTTGTGTTCCCCATTAGCCTTTAACTTGAATCTGGAAGGTGATTTGAGCTGGTTTACCTGATCCTTGGAGGGACGGCGTGTCTTACTGTTGTTCACATTGATCCATCCTTCCGTATTCGCTGGCTGCATGGTTAGGCTTGTCAGATCTGGAGACTCTTCTTCTGATGCCACGGAGTGATCTCGCAACTTCTTCGCTAGGTTTGCTCCCCACATTTCTAAATCCGAGTCGTCCATTTCTAAATCCGAGTGCTTCGTCGTGTCCTTGGAACATCATGACCTCTTCCTTTCGGCAGAAGCCATGTGTTTGTCCATGTACGTCTGTGATGTGACTGAGATGCTGTCTACCGAGGCCCAGGTGTTTTATTCCTCGATAGAAGTCTTCAGTGTTTCAGCTGAGAGAGAGGTGACGATCTTGTCCAGTGTTTTCACAAAGACAGAACGTTTCGACTTCAAGAATGGAGACGGGCATTTGGCGAATTGTCGTGTTTGTAGGGTCCTGACTGAAGAGCTTCCGTGTCATCTGTGCAGACGACAATGAAGGAGTCCTTCAGAGAGTGGATTGCAGTAAATTTGACCTGCAAGCAGGTCCTAACGGCGGTAGCTAAAGCTAGCTTCAAGGAGTCAGTGGTTACTCCATTCACAGGCTTGATTTTCACACGATGCGACAGCATTGCGAGAAAGGAGGTGGCGTTTGTAGAATAAAATTTCCCTCCCCCAGCGGGGATCGAAGGGAAACTTCTTGAGTGTAAAGCGACTGTGTCTTGCCAGTAGCAAGGTCAGCCGTGGAATGGAGGGGTGACCCCCAATCCTTCAGGCTTTGTATGACAGATGAACTGTGTGAAACCTCCTTCCCCGGCCTTAGATTATGGTAGGTAAAGACAGGAGACCTACCTGGGCAAGCGACACTGCTCAGGTTACACCTCTCACGCCCCTACGACTTTTGCGCTACCGTCCTGAATGCATTAATAATTATCAGGGACCTTTAGGAAAATCATAAGAAAAGAATAATCTTTGATGGGTCGTCGCTGGCATTCAAAAGAAAATATTAAATGATATCGACATTTGTTAAGACTAATTAAAATTGATGAATATTCCTGATTTTTAAATGCAGACAAATTCATTGAGTTCTTTTGTAAATGGTTATAATTATAACCGTAATTTTTAAAGGGGTGGACCGGTAAGCCAATGGAAGGCCTCGGTCAGATGACCAAAAGCTTCAAAGGCGAGTCATCATTTGACTAAGACCCGCGTCAGGAAACACGTGTCCTGTTTCCTGACGAACCTTATCTAACCTAATGAGGCTTTTTGTGGGTTGACCTTTATTTTCTGGGCCACGGTTCATAAATTTGAATAAGTATTATGTTTGGTTTTACTGTATAAGAACATAAGACAGAAGGAACACTGCAGCACAACTACTGGCCCATGCGAGGCAGGGCAAGTCATCTCACGTCTTAAACCAATGACCCACCTAGTCAGGTCAGGTCAGGTCAGGTAGGTCACATCCACTTAAGGAAGGGGCACGTATCAGACCTGTAGGTGAATGGTTCAAAGAACCGACAAGTTGATAAATTAGATACATGTGCAACATTGGGTATCTTTAATGAGGAAACGTTTTGCCACACAGTGTCTTCATCAGTCCATACAAAGGAGAATGGTGAAGAAGAGGAGAAGTTTAAGGGCGTTTTGTCTTAGGGACAGGAAGAGGAGGCAGAGGGTATGCTTTCCTGGGGCTGGGATGGGAGATATTGTTAGCCGTCTGGACGACATCATGAAAGATAATGGGAGCAATCCTATTGTCTGCCTCAGTGCGGGAGGCAACGATGTTGGCAGACGTAGGAGTGAGGACCTGATTAGCAGGTATAGGTCAGCAATAGAAATAACTAGGAAGGGTGAGAACCCATGTCATATGTGGTATTTTGCCAAGGAGAGGAGTTGGAAATGAATGTTTGTCCAGGGCAATTGGTGTCAATTGCTGGCTGGATAAATACTGTAAGGAAAATGGGGTAACATTCATTGACAACTGGGACCTCTTCTATGGCAGAAATGACATGTATGCCAGGGATGGGGGGTACACTTATCTAGGTCTGGGGTGGTAGCACTGGCAACTGCAGTGGAGGGAACTGTTAGGACTTAAACTAGGAATAGTCAGTGGTATGGGTTTTGGCAGGAAAACATTGAAGTCCCAGTGTAGTAATATTATGAGTTCTAGGGGAACTAGTAATAAGCAGAACGAGGTAGATATTGGGAAGCAAGTGGCACTAGGTGACAAGGACAGTAATAGGTTTAGTAGAAAAACAGAAATGAGCAGGAAGGGTAAAGAGAAAGGAGGGTCTTTCAATGTATATTATGCTAATAGCCGTAGTGCTAGGAATAAGATGGACGAGTTGAGATTAGTTGCTAGTGAAGGTAACATTGATGTATTTGCCATAACTGAGACGTGGTTTAATTCAAAATTCCGGACATGCCTGCAGAATGTCACATTCAGGGTTTTAAATTGTTCCAAGTAGACAGAAGTATCGGGAAGAGGAGTGGGGTGGCATTGTATGTCCGAGATCGCTTGAACCGTTGCATAAAATCGGGTATTAAATCTGAAGTAACACATACAGAGTCTGCTTGGATAGAATTTTAGGTGTGATATACCGTCCTCCAAACTTAGATAGGGACCAGGGGAGACTACTATGGGAGGAAATTGTTAAGGCCACAAGGCACGATAATGTAGTAATTCTAGGAGACTTTAACTTTAGTCATATTGATTGGAAATTCTTGGCTGGGAATTTAGAATCAAACGACTTCTTAGAAGTAGTTCAAGACTGTTTTTTGAAGCAGTTTGTGACAGAGCCTACAAGGGGAAATAACCTGCTTGACTTGGTTTTGGCAAACAAGTAAACCCTTGTCGGCACAAGCGATCACAAATCAATTACCTTTAGCATTAAATGGAAGTATGATAATAGGGATAATTCAGTAATGGTCCAAGATTTTCGCTTAGCAGGTTACAATGGGCTTAGAGAACACTTATCATCTGTGGACTGGAGTAACGAAGAGAGCTATCAGTATGACAGCTTTCTTAACACAATACATGCTGCTCAAAGGACATTTATCCCATATAAAGAAACCAGATTGAATAGAAATGACCCCAAATGGATGAATAATAGGCTCAAATATCTTTTAGGACAGAAAAAGGGAATTTATAGGCGTATCAAAAGAGGTGAGGATCATCTTATGAATCAGTATATTGACATTAAGAGGGACGTTAAAAAGGAGATAAGAAAAGCTAAACGGGACTATGAAATTAAGGTTGCCAGGGATTCGAAAACTAACCCAAAAAGTTTTTTCCAGGTTTATAGAACAAAAGCTAGAGATAAGATATATCCCCTTAAAAATAACTCTGGGTATCTCACTGACAAGGAGAATGAAATGTGCTCTATTCTTAATAATTATTTTCTCTCAGTTTTCACTCAGGAGGACACTAACAATATCCCAGTAATAAATTTTTATAGTGGGCTTGAAGACGACAACTTATGCAATATCACAGTCACTAGCGAAATGGTTATCAAACAGATAGACCGAGTGAAGCAAAATAAATCCCCGGGCCCTGATGAACTTTTTTCCAGGATTCTTAAGGAGTGTGAAATGAAACTTTGTGAACCATTGACTAATATTTTTAATATTTCTCTCCAAACAGTTGTAGTGTCTGAAATGTGGAAGATGGCTAATGTAATTCCTGTTTTTAAAGCAGGGGACAAGTCATTACCATCAAATTACCGCCCAAAAAGCCTGACCTCAATTGTAGGCAAATTACTAGAGTCAATTATAGCTGATAATATAAGAAGCCATCTCGATAGGCATAATTTGATTAATGATACTCAACATGGTTTCACGAGGGGCCGTTCCTGCCTAACTAATTTATTAACCTTCTTCAGCAAAGCTTTTAAGGCCATTAATCAGGATAAAGAATTCGATATTGTTTATTTAGATTTTAGTAAGGCTTTTGATAGAGTACCGCACCAGAGACTGTTAAAGAAAGTGGCAGCAGAAAGGTGGTGTTGTTATCATGAACACTGACGATTACAGGAACAAAATGCTCAATCTACTTAATGACCCAGATACCTACAAACCTCTCACAACTAACCAAGTGGATAACCTCACTAAAACATTTCTTCAAAGGACTCACCGCATTCTGAGGGACTCAGAACAAGGGAAGAACTTCTGCACACCTTACCCAGCAACCTCAGACCTGCCAGAATGTACGGCCTGCCAAAAACTCACAAGACTGGTATCCCATTGAGGCCCATATCTTCGGGAATAGGCAGTGCTCCCCACCAACTCTCAGGAATTCTCGCAAAACACCTCTCTAAACTCTTGGGCACTATCAGTCCAGCACATCTCAAACACTCTGGTGATCTTCTCAACAGCATTCGTAGCATCAACATCGGGAACAAGAAACTTTCCAGCCTTGACGTAACTTCCCTAATCACCAAAGTACGTACTACACAAGCCATCGATCTCTTGCGCAGAAAATTGTCGATTCACTTGATCTTCCTATTCCAGCCAGCGATATCATCGACCTTGTTGAACTATGTGTTGGCTTTACGTGTTTCTCTTTCGAAAATCACCTCTTTCAGCAGACTTTTGGACTACCCATGGGTTCGCAACTCAGTGCAGTCCTGGCGAACTTATACATGGAACATCTGGAAGCCGAGCGTTTCTCCACCATTATTCCTTCGACTGTCACCTGGCTCCGTTATGTTGACGACATTCTCCTCGTCACTCTCAGACGCTCCAACGTTCAAGCTCTCCAAGACAAGCTCGACAAAGTCGAGCCCTCAATCCAGTTCACACTTGAAGAAGTCGACAACACTCTTCCTTTCATTGATGTTCTTATCTACAAAGCTGACCGTGAACTTCGTTTTAAAGTCAATCGAAAACCCACAAACCAAAACGATCTTCTTCACTTCTACTCTCACCACGACACCGAAACTAAACGTGGTGTAATTATAGGCTTTTTCCTGCGCGCATTCAGAATCTGCAGCAATGAGTTCCTTGAGGAAGAATACACTATAATTGAACAAGAATTTTCCAAACTCCACTATCCTCGTCATTTCATCAGAGACTGCAGACGACGGGCATTAAACATCTTCAACACACCCAGAGAAGACACTGCCGAGAAGAGATACATAGTCCTCCCCACCAACTCCATTGGCAAACACGTTTCCAACAACTTTTCCAATACCTCATTCCAAGTATCTACCTCCACAACCACGACCATCAAGGACATCACCAGTAATAGACAGGACAAGCTTCCATCCTCTGCAGGGGTATAGATAATCCCTTGTAATGACTGCAGAAAATTATACGTGGGCGAAACATCAAGAGACCTCCAAACACGTATTTCAGAACACCAATACACAAGCAGGTCTGACGATCTAAGGAATGCCTGTGTACAACACCGTAATTCACACAACAATTTAATAAACTACAGAAACTCAAGACTTATCGCCAGAGAAGACAACACTCAATACCGAAGAATCCTGGAATCATCGCTTATCTCCATATCCAACAACTTTAACCAGAACAATGGCTTCTATAACATAGCTGAACCACTTGCCAAGAAGCATCTTCATCGCTATACCACATAAGAACATAGGAATGGAGGAACACTGCAGAAGGTCTACTCGCATACTTATGCTATCTCCCAAAATTTTAGACTCTATAACCCCACTCGTTAGATCATTAGATGCAGCATTCTCCACCTGACCCAGCATTCTGAACCTGACTATAAATACCTTCCACCCCAGGTAGGTCTGTGACTTGAAAAAGCTCAGTGTGGGCGAAATATTGTCAAT
>NW_027200280.1:0-22413 GCF_038502225.1 Cherax quadricarinatus | reverse complement strand
CAAAACAGGCCTTAACTTAATTTCTGTGTCTTCTGGGCCACTGGCAGGTAGACAATATTATCAGGGTGTAGCAGCCAAGAAAATAATATTGTACAAGTTACTGGATAAACATGAGCATTATTTTACACAATTGGTGGTGTGAGGACCACTAAAGTGTCGTGCTCTTTGTGCTTATATTCTGCTTGTATTTCTGTCAAGTTGTGTGATCTTGAGAACTGGAGCTATCCTACCTTTCCTCAGATCAAACCTGATTCTCCCATTTCCAGGCCACTCTTAACCCTTATGGGTTTGGTGCTTACCCACAAATCAAATGTAGTAATAATAGTCAAGCTGTGCTACACTTACTAGATAAAAGGATATAAAGTAATCAAAATTTTGCAACACCTTAATTACTACGTATTTTACCAAAAGTCTATTATGTTCAAGAAATTTTTCAAAAATAACAACACTTACCTTGTTCCAGGACAAATACAAGTGCATTTACAAGCCTCTTGTCAGGCGTTGGTGAGGATAAAATGAGTGGCGAGATGAGCTCTATGCACCATTGTATATCCTGGCAATGTTTAGTTATGATGGCTGCCAATTCACCCATAATTGCTTTGTGTGTGGTCATGTCCTTTGTCCGGCCTGAAAACTCCAATAATGTGGTACACACAGCCTATGAGGAAAAGTTTGAAAAATAAGATGGTGATTTTAAAGTATGATTTTCTAGTAGTTTAAAGATCTAATATTAAAGGAATGGCTACAAAAAGAAAAAAGAGTAATATTTTTTTAACACGTCGGCCGTTTCCCACTGAGGCAGGGTGACCCAAAATGAAAGAAAAGCCCAAAAAGAAAGAAAAAAAACTTTCATCATTCAACACTTCCACCATCACTGAGGTGCTCAGATACGACAGTTTAGATGTCCCCTCCAAGCTGCCAGTGTCCCAGATCCCTCCTTTAAAGTGCAAGCATTGTACTTCCCACTTCCAGGACTCAAGTCCAGCTAACTGGTTAATATTTTTTTTTTTTTTTTTTAACAAGTCAGCCGTCTCCCACCAAGGCAGGGTGACCCAAAAAAAAAGAAATAATATCCCCAAAAAGAAAATACTTTCATCATCATTCAACTCTCACCACACTCACACATAATCGCTGTTTTTGCAGAGGTGCCCAGAATACAACAGTTTAGAAGTTTTTTTTTTTTTTTTTTTTTTTTTTCAACAAGTCGTCCCACAGTTTAGAAGTATATACGTATAAAGATACACAATATACCCTTCCAAACTGCCAATATGTATTAGTATCAATTATTTTTAGCATTAGTGCAGTACATTACACATATTAAGGAAAGCTCATTGGCTTAATAATAAAATGAATAAATGTAACCCATTATATTGGCAAACCCTCGCTGTTGAATAGTGTAAGTGCTCCATTTTTTATCATCCCATTATTCATTTAATTTTTTAGGTATTGTATTTCTCTCACATAGCTGTTCCTAAATGTCCATTATTTCATTCCACAGATAGGTCATAACAAATTCTTTCTACAGCTTGCATCCAAAACCAAAGGCTTAAATATAAAATTGCAGCTCAAATTCCTGAGTAAATTACAGTACCTGGTAATTATGTACATTTGCCATAGCACACAGTAGCTTTAGTGTTTTGGCTTGAAGGTTTGGATCAGAATGATACAGACAGTCAAGGACAGCTTCCAGATGACTAGACGTGAGTGCTTCCTCTAGCACTGAGAACACACTCGCAAGAGCCTTTAAACCCACATATTTGAGGTTCACATTTGAGCTCTTGAGAAATCTAAAAATAATAATAATTATTATTATTATTATTATTATCATTATTATTATTATTATCATTATTATTATTATTATTATCATTATTATCATTATAATACAGATATTAACAAAAAATGCTAAACCCTTTAGAAAGATGTCACCCCTCTCATATATTTTTTTTAACGCACTGCCCGTCTCCCACCGAGGTAGGGTGACCCGAAAAAGAAGAAACATTTTCATTCACTCTATCACTGTCTTGCCAGACACACCAATACTACAGTTCAGGTGCTCTTCCAAACTGCAAATATTCCCATCTCTCTTTCAGAGAGCAGGTACTGTACTTTCCACTTCCAGGACTTAAGTCTGGCTAACAGGTTCCCCTGAATCCTTTCATACATGTTACCCTGCTCACACTTGAACAGCACATAAAGCCATAGACACCACTTGCTTCCACTCACTTTAATTTAACATGCTCATGTTGTAAATATATTTTAAAGTATTATTTTTCACAAATGCTGTATATCTTAAACTGTACAAAAACATTTATACATATTACATTACACATTAAGATGGCTTGGTTTTAATTAAGCTGCATCATTCACACTCCTTCAGGAATTGCTACGTATTACTGGAATATAGTATCGGTACCTTGCTTTACAATTGTGTAGTAAGGAGTAAAGAAGAAACAGCAATCACAGACACTCATCGTATACAGTACTTTTATTAATAAATATATTAATGGAATTCAAACACTAATGTAGGTAATTATTGCTAAATACACACAGTATTAACAGATCTCCATAAATACTGTAAACTTTGCTAGCCAAAATGACCTCTCTATTTCTTTGGTCCTATAGAGGAGGGCCCTGTTTATACAGGCTACCGCTGTAAAGTGAAGATCGCTGTAAAGTAAAACATATCTTTTTTTCACTTTGAAATACAAATAAAAGCCTGATAACATGTTTAAACTATCATATACAGTATTAAATGAGCAATAGAGCTAGGCCTAAAAAATGCACATACAGTACATACATTACTTACCTTAAAATATTTTTGTCCTTTGCTTATAATGAGTGGTGAATATATTTATTGTAGGAAGTGTGAATAAATGAAGAATGGGTATGACTGAAAAACTGCTGCAATAGTGAAACACTAAAAAAGGCCCTCCTGTATACCATTAATTATGAAAAATTTTCAGTTAGATGGTCATTGTTATTGGGCAGTCATGTGGATTACTTTCATCCATTCCAAGAATTACTTTCATCCATTCCAAGAATTACTTTCATCCATTCCAAGAATATGTAGTGTACTACTGTAATTGTTTATGGAAATTATCACATTTATGGAAGATATTAAGTTTTACCCTTAAACTGTTTGCAGCCAATGTCCTGGTCAGCTTTTTCATATAATATTACAGTGTGTAGTAAAGCAGGTGTGAATCTACATGTTGAACAGTTTAAGGGGTAAATTTGCTGTCATTTTTATACTGCATGGGTAGCATAAAAATCAAACATCCACATGGCTACAAATGAACCTGTATATATAGCAGACGTTCCATTGCAGTTAGAGTTAACGGTTGCATAGCACATGACTTTGAAAACATATAAATCTTACTCAGGAAATGTACTTACCCTAAAACCACCTTAAGAATACTAGATATCAAGTTATCCTTGTGTGGAAGAGACGTGACTGTAAACACACACTCCAACAGCACTGCATAAAGACAAACAGACTTGCCCCCCCATGGCTGACTTAACACTAGTTCGATTGCTTCAATGACATCATTTGGAATTTGCCAGTCTTTAGTTGACAAACACTGAATAACTCTGAAACATAATAACATGTTATAATTACATAAATTATGGAAAATGGTGATGATGTTAGAAACAGGCTTTCATAATATTTTGTTCTGAAATATCTGTCTCCTACCATGTTAGTGACCCAAGTGAAAAACATCCCCACCATTCACTAAACAGATGTCTTGGCAGAAGTGCATAGACAACACAATTCAAATGATCCTCTATACTGTACCCCCTCCCCCCCAGTGTAAGTATTTTGCTTCCCATCTGGCTAACTTGTTTCCCTGAATCCCTTTCTAAATGTTACCTTGCTCACACTCCAACAGCACCACTTAGTATCAGCACTCACCCTAATCAAATATACTCAACTTGCTTCCTGGATGTTCAAACCCCTTCCATTCAAAAACCATTTGTAAACCATGTTCTAATTATAGGCCACATACTATGTTTTCTCTTAAATTATTTGTAAATTCTTAAGTTTTGAAACCGAAGACTGTTTTCAAGATTATGCAGAACTGCAATTTACAGTGGACCCCCGGTTAACGATATTTTTTCACTCCAGAAGTATGTTCAGGTGCCAGTACTGACCGAATTTGTTCCCATAAGAAATATTGTGAAGTAGATTAGTCCATTTCAGACCCCCAAACATACACGTACAAACGCACTTACATAAATACACTTACATAATTGGTCACATTCGGAGGTAATCGTTATCCGGGGGTCCACTGTATATGCAACATACTTGTTGTCTTAAGATTAAATTCAAATGTAAAGCCCATTTCCAACCTTTCACAAAAAATTCTATAGATATACCATATATTAATTCTCCATGGGGAAGTGGAGAAGAATTTTTCCTCTGTAAGCCATGCGTGTCATAAGAGGCAGCTGAAATGCCGGAAGCAAGGGGCTAGTAACCCTTTCTCCTGTATAAATTATTAAATGTGCAAAGAAGAAAAACTTCTTTTTCTTTTTTTTTGGGGTCACCCTGCCTTGGTGGGAGATGGTCAGTATGTTAAAAAAAATTATAATAATTATTTTATATTATAGTACTTTTTTTTAATAAACTAGCTGTATCCCACCAAAACAGAGTGACCCAATAAGAAAAACAAGTTTTTCTTTTAACATTTAGTAATTTATACAGGAGAAGAGGTTACTAGCCCCTTGCTCCCAGCATTATTATAGTCGCCTCTTACCACACGAATAGCTTACAGAGCAAGAATTCTTTTCCACTTCCCCATGAAGAATTACAGCATTATTAACGTTTTTTACTTGACTCTAATGTATTAACATTACCATTTCTTAATACACTTATTAGAGAAGTGCTAAATCCATACGTATCATACAGCTCCTGGGAGAATGGAAGGCAATCAGGTTCGATCCAAGGAAAGGGGGATCATGAGCACTTCCCCCCCCGTCCTCACTGACATCAAGAAATATCTCATGAGCCTTTGCAACTTCTCTTTAGAATCTCCCAAAAGCACAGTATCATCAGCAAAAAGTAACTGTCAACTCCCATTCTATATCTGATTCTCCATAGTTTAATCCCACCCGTCTCCCAAACACTAGCATTTACTTCTTTTACAACCCTATCTATATTTTATTTATACTTTACTATTCCCTACTGATTTCTGGATACCTTTTACTACCACACATTAAAAATTTAATAACTTACTTGGCCATAAAAATGCATAAAGCACCTAAATTTGTAATTCATATAGTATTGTACAGCATATATCTTTGAATCAAACCATGGTCCCTCAATAAGTGAACTAAAGACGCTACTGAGTCATACTAACCTTTCAGCATTTCCATTTTCAATCCCTAAAAACCTGTTTCTGCAAAGAAGAGAAAAATAGAAGGAAAGAAAATGAAAGCAAGAGAAAGATTCTCACCTAAGCATCTGAATCTGAACAAATGGTGCAGGTAAAGAATTAACTTGGTAGTCTCTGGGAAGGGAACCATTCAGTGCTTGTGTCAAGAGGTGCGATGCACTCTTTGCAACTTGGTCACGTAACTCCGGCTTTTCATGACCACATGCCTGAGGGGAAACAAATTTGTATAAGGAACTTAGCAAAATAATGTCTAGACACACATACAGAAACACTAAATTGTTAGGCAATAGATTAAATGGCTACATATGCAATAGATCTTCATGGGGAAGTGGAGAAAAATCCTTTCTCAGTAAGCAATATGTGTCTTAAGAGGCAACTAAAATGCCAGGAGCAAAGGACTAGTAACCTCTTCTGTATAAATTACTAAATGTAAAAACAAGAAACTCTTGCTTCTTTTTTGGGGGGTCACCCTGCCTCGGGAGATATATACAATAGCTAAAGCAAACAGATTATGAAGAAATTAAAGAAATACTTTGACAGCTTACCATTAACCCAGAATTTTGGGAGGAAACTTTAGATAGTGTTTTGTTCCATCCTGGGTCATTCTATAGTCATAATTATGACCTCTTAATAATCCAGGATGAATCAAAATGCCACCTAAAGTCTCCTCTCCATTTTCAGGGTTAATAACAAATAGTTCAAGCTATGGATATTCTAGCCATGGGATACTGACTGTTTGGAGTGACATCTGAACTGTCGTATCTGAGCGCCTCTGCAAAGACAGTGATTATGTGTGAATGATGGTGAAAGTGTTTTTCTTTTTTGGGTCACGCTGCCTTGGTCAGAGATTGCCAACATGTTGAAAAAAATAATAATTGCTATGAATAGTACTTCTAACTAGGTTGGTAGACAGCAACCGCCCAGGGAGGTACTACCGTCCTGCCAAGCGAGTGTAAAACGGAAGCCTGCAATTGTTTTACATGATGGTAGGATTGCTGGTGTCCATTTTTCTGTCTCATAAACATGCAAGATTTCAGGTATGTCTTGCTACTTCTACTTACACTTAGGTCACACTACACATACATGTACAAGCATATATATACACACCCCTCTGGGTTTTCTAATATTTTCTTACTAGTTCTTGTTCTTGTTGTTTATTTTCTCTTACCTCCATGGGGAAGTGGAACAGAATTCTTCCTCCGTAAACCATGCGTGTTGTAGGAGGCAAGGCATACAGTGGACCCTCAGCTAACGATATTAATCTAGTTCCTGAAAGCTCATCGTTCGGTGGGATGCTGAAATTATCGTTAGCTGAATTAATTTTCCCCATAAGAAATAATGGAAATCAAATTAATCCGTGCAAGACACCCCAAAGTATGAAAAAAAAAAAAATTTTACCACATGAAATATTAATTTTAATACACACAAACTGACACTTACACACAGCTGACACTTACCTTCATTGAAGATCTGGTGATGATTGATAGGATGGGAGGAGGGGAGAGTGTGGAAGTTGTTAATGTTTAGAAGGGGAATCCCCTTCCATTAGGACTTGAGGTAGCAAGTCCTTTTCCGGGGTTACTTCCCTTCTTCTTTTAATGCCACTAGGACCAGCTTGAGAGTCACTGGACCTCTGTCGCACAACATATCTGTCCATAGAGGCCTGTACCTCCCGTTCCTTTATGATTTGTCTAAAGTGGTTCACAACATTGTCATTGTAATAGTCACCAGCACGGCTTGCAATAGCTGTGTGAGGGTGATTTTCATCCATAAAGGTTTGCACTTCAACCCACATTGCACACATTTCCTTAATCTCTTTCTTCATATCCATAGTAATTCTCACCCTTTTTCCAGCAGGGTTGGCACTAGAAGCTTTCTTGGGGCCCATGGTGACTTATTTTGCTGTGATAATATGAAATGTTCCGACTGTATGCGTGGATGCGACCGCACTGGCTGACTTGTAAACACTGGCACCCATGGGACAACTGAGGTGCGCTCAGGCCACATGTGGACGCGTCTCGAACGAATCGCATAGGGTGAGTTTTTTAGCGTTAGCTGAGGCAAAATTTTTGCGTTAAAATGTATCGTTAGCTGGATTTAACGTTAGCTGATGCCATCGTTAGCTGAGGGTCCACTGTACAAAAAAATATCAAAATCTCAGGTAGTGCATATATCATATATACATATATGCTGTAAATTTCAAACAAATGCATTTTGATATCAGGTGCTCTAGATATACACAAGTAGATCTAGTTTTTTTATATATTTTTTTTTTCAACAAGACCGAGGCAGGGTGACCCAAAAAAAGAAAAAAAATCCCCAAAAAGAAAATACTTTCATCATCATTCAACACTTTCACCACACTCACACATTATCACTGTTTTTGCAGAGGTGCTCAGAATACAACAGTTTAGAAGCATATACATAAAGATACACAACATATCCCTCCAAACTGCCAATATCCCAAACCCCTCCTTTAAAGTGCAGGCATTGTACTTCCCATTTCCAGGACTCAAGTCCGACTATATGAAAATAACCGGTTTCCCTGAATCCCTTCACTAAATATTACCCTGCTCACACTCCAACAGATCGTCAGGTCCCAAGTACCATTCGTCTCCATTCACTCCTATCTAACACGCTCACGCACGCTTGCTGGAAGTCCAAGCCCCTCGCCCACAAAACCTCCTTTACCCCCTCTCTCCAACCCTTTCGAGGACGACCCCTACCCCGCCTTCCTTCCCCTATAGATTTATATGCTTTCCATGTCATTCTACTTTGATCCATTCTCTCTAAATGACCAAACCACCTCAACAACCCCTCTTCTGCCCTCTGACTAATACTTTTATTAACTCCACACCTTTTCCTAATTTCCACACTCCGAATTTTCTGCATAATATTTACACCACACATTGCCCTTAGACAGGACATCTCCACTGCCTCCAACCGTCTCCTCGCTGCTGCATTTACCACCCAAGCTTCACATCCATATAAGAGTGTTGGTACTACTATACTTTCATACATTCCCTTCTTTGCCTCCATAGATAACGTTTTTTGACTCCACATATACCTCAACGCACCACTCACCTTTTTTCCCTCATCAATTCTATGATTAACCTCATCCTTCATAAATCCATCCGCCGACACGTCAACTCCCAAGTATCTGAAAACATTCACTTCTTCCATACTCCTCCTCCCCAATTTGATATCCAATTTTTCTTTATCTAAATCATTTGATACCCTCATCACCTTACTCTTTTCTATGTTCACTTTCAACTTTCTACCTTTACACACATTCCCAAACTCATCCACTAACCTTTGCAATTTTTCTTTAGAATCTCCCATAAGCACAGTATCATCAGCAAAAAGTAACTGTGTCAATTCCCATTTTGAATTTGATTCCCCATAATTTAATCCCACCCCTCTCCCGAACACCCTAGCATTTACTTCTTTTACAACCCCATCTATAAATATATTAAACAACCATGGTGACATTACACATCCCTGTCTAAGACCTACTTTTACCGGGAAGTAGTCTCCCTCTCTTCTACACACCCTAACCTGAGCCTCACTATCCTCATAAAAACTCTTTACAGCATTTAATAACTTACCACCTATTCCATATACTTGCAACATCTGCCACATTGCTCCTCTATCCACTCTATCATATGCCTTTTCTAAATCCATAAATGCAATAAAAACTTCCCTACCTTTATCTAAATACTGTTCACATATATGCTTCAATGTAAACACTTGATCTACACATCCCCTACCCACTCTGAAACCTCCTTGCTCATCCGCAATCCTACATTCTGTCTTACCTCTAATTCTTTCAATTATAACCCTACCGTACACTTTTCCTGGTATACTCAGTAAACTTATTCCTCTATAATTTTTACAATCTCTTTTGTCCCCTTTCCCTTTATATAAAGGGACTATACATGCTCTCCGCCAATCCCTAGGTACCTTCCCCTCTTTCATACATTTATTAAACAAAAGTACCAACCACTCCAACACTATATCCCCCCCTGCTTTTAACATTTCTGTCATGATCCCATCAGTTCCAGCTGCTTTACCCCCTTTCATTCTACGTAATGCCTCACGTACCTCCCCCACACTTACATTCTGCTCTTCTTCACTCCTAAAAGATGGTATACCTCCCTGGCCAGTGCATGAAATTACCGCCTCCCTTTCTTCCTCAACATTTAAAAGTTCCTCAAAATATTCTCGCCATCTACCTAATACCTCCATCTCCCCATCTACTAACTCCCCTACTCTGTTTTTAACTGACAAATCCATACTTTCCCTAGGCTTTCTTAACTTGTTTAACTCACTCCAAAATTTTTTCTTATTTTCATTAAAATTTCTTGACAGTGCCTCTCCCACTCTATCATCTGCTCTCCTTTTGCACTCTCTCACCACTCTCTTCACCTTTCTTTTACTCTCCATATACTCTGCTCTTCTTATAACACTTCTGCTTTGTAAAAACCTCTCATAAGCTACCTTTTTCTCTTTTATCACACCCTTTACTTCATCATTCCACCAATCACTCCTCTTTCCTCCTGCCCCCACCCTCCTATAACCACAAACTTCTGCCCCACATTCTAATACTGCATTTTTAAAACTATTCCAACCCTCTTCAACCCCCCCACTACTCATCTTTGCACTAGCCCACCTTTCTGCCAATAGTCGCTTATATCTCACCCGAACTTCCTCCTCCCTTAGTTTATACACTTTCACCTCCCTCTTACTTGTTGTTGCCACCTTCCTCTTTTCCCATCTACCTCTTACTCTAACTGTAGCTACAACTAAATAATGATCCGATATATCAGTTGCCCCTCTATAAACATGTACATCCTGGAGCCTACCCATCAACCTTTTATCCACCAATACATAATCTAACAAACTACTTTCATTACGTGCTACATCATACCTTGTATATTTATTTATCCTCTTTTTCATAAAATATGTATTACTTATTACCAAATCTCTTTCTACACATAGCTCAATTAAAGGCTCCCCATTTACATTTACCCCTGGCACCCCAAATTTACCTACTACTCCCTCCATAACATTTTTACCCACTTTAGCATTGAAATCCCCAACCACCATTACTCTCACACTTGGTTCAAAACTCCCCACGCATTCACTCAACATTTCCCAAAATCTCTCTCTCTCCTCTACACTTCTCTCTTCTCCAGGTGCATACACGCTTACTATAACCCACTTTTCACATCCAACCTTTATTTTACTCCACATAATCCTTGAATTTATACATTTATAGTCCCTCTTTTCCTGCCATAGCTTATCCTTCAACATTATTGCTACTCCTTCTTTAGCTCTAACTCTATTTGAAACCCCTGACCTAATCCCATTTATTCCTCTCCATTGAAACTCTCCCACCCCCTTCAGCTTTGTTTCACTTAAAGCCAGGACATCCAGCTTCTTCTCATTCATAACATCCACAATCATCTCTTTCTTATCATTTGCACAACATCCACGCACATTCAGACTTCCCACTTTGACAATTTTCTTCTTCTTATTCTTTTTAGTAATCTTTACAGGAAAAGGGGTTACTAGCCCATTGTTCCCGGCATTTTAGTTGACTTTTACAACACGCATGGCTTACGGAGGAAAGATTCTTATTCCACTTCCCCATGGATATAAAAGGAAAAGTAATAAGACCAAGAACTATTAAGATAAAATCAAAGAAAACTCAGATGAGTGTGTATAAATAAACATGTACATGTATGTGTAGTGTGACCTAAGTGTAAGTAGAAGTAGCAAGACATACCTGTAATCTTGCATATTTATGAGACAGACAAAAGACACCAGCAATCCTACCATCATGTAAAACAATTACAGGCTTTCGTTTTACATTCACTTGGCAGGACGGTAGTACCTCCCTGGATGGTTCCTGTCTACCAACCTACAACCTACTATAGTTAGTGCGGTATTCCTGTAGGCTTCACAGATAATTATAGAGATTAATTAAGGAAAGGTGGGGATGTTGCAGTCAGAGGGTAATCTGAATTGCAATGTCAGCACAGTTCTGGAAAGACAGAAATTGAATGAATGATGGTGAATGTCTTATCTTCATTAGGTCATCCTGCCTTGGTGATACAAATAATTAGCCATCAGCATTACCCAAGAATGACTATAAGTAATTATACGGTGAATTTTTAAGAGAATTACTAATTGTAATATTTAAAATAAACTGGGTCTCAAATAGTTAAAGACCCTTCATTTTGTGAGACTACATTGTAGCTCAACTTTTGCCTTACTCTACCTATGGTAAGTACATTTATTATCATTGTATGTAACCTGACTAACCTTATAAATTTTGCAAAGGGAGTTAATGGCAGCTAAAGCTACTCCTGGATCTTGATCTGTCAACAGGTGAAGTAGGTGAGGGACCTGATTACTGGCAGTCTCCTGAAGATCTTTTCCACATTTTGTTGTCACCACGCCAACCATTATTGCAGCCCTTCGTCTTATATATACCTGACAATTTTTTAAATTTTAATCTTAAGATTAAGCAAGAGAAGTTTCTGCAAAAAAAAAAAAAAATTTAAAAATAAACAACCAAGCCAATCTGGCAGCAATCACTCAGTATTTAAAAACCCGAAGACACCAGTGGACATTTTTCAATGGCAACATGACTTATCAGTGTCCATGTTGATTTACCTTATCATCTTGACCGATGTAGCTCATCAGCACCTGAGCTGACAAAATTTAAGTGTCTGAGCCAACCTAACTTAACAAGTCTGAGTGTACGTAACCTTACAGCATCTGAATAGAAGTAACTTAACAGCACTGGCAACGACATAACAACAACATCCAAGTCTAGGTGATGGGCAGTTTTGTTAAGTCAAATCTTTTTCTGGTTAGTAATGTATCACCTACAGGTTTACCTGGAGTTTACCTGGAGAGAGTTCCGGGGGTCAATGCCCCCGCATCCCGGTCTGTGACCAGGCCTCCTGGTGGATCAGAGCCTGATCAACCAGGCTGTTACTGCTGGCTGCACGCAATCCAACGTACGAGCCACAGCCCGGCTGGTCAGGTACCAACTTTAGGTGCTTGTCCAGTGCCTGCTTGAAGACACCCAGGGGTCTATTGGTAATCCCCCTTATGTATGCTGGGAGGCAGTTGAACAGTCTTGGGCCCCTGACACTTATTGTATTGTCTCTTAACGTGCTAGTGACACCCCTGCTTTTCATTGGGGGGGGATGTTGCATCGTCTGCCGAGTCTTTTGCTTTCGTTGTGAGTGATTTTCGTGTGCAAGTTCGGTACTAGTCCCTCTAGGATTTTCCAGGTGTATATAATCATGTATCTCTCCAGGGAGTACAGGTTCAGGAACTTTAAGCACTCCCAGTAATTGAAGTGTTTTATCTCCGTTATGTGCGCCGTGAAGGTTCTCTGTGCATTTTCTAGGTCAGCAATTTCACCTGCCTTGAATGGTGCTGTTAGTGTGCAGTAATATTCCAGCCTAGATAGAACAAGCGACCTGAAGAGTGTCATCATGGGCTTGGCATGCAGGTATGCAAAAAAAATAAATAAATAAAACAGGTACAAAGAACAAACCTTTGTTTGAACATTACACTGTAAGCAAAGCTTAATAAAGCTCTGCATATAGAAAATTGTCCAAATAAAATCATATTCTTCATAGTTATGTATAAGGTTTAAAACAAACTTTTTGTAAATGGTAAATTTTGGCATTAAATGATGACTGTGTGTGTGTGTGTATATATTTTAATAAACAGTCAAGTTTCTTCATAGAATTTATAGTTAAGAATAATATACACCCTGAGATATAAAATTTATAAGGAAAGTTTTAATAACATTCAAAAATCTAAAATATGTTGACCATTATACCATAAGTACTTGATTACCTGTTGGTGTGCAAGGCAGTGTGTGAGAGCTGTGATGATGGATGGAGTGAGGTCAGGCGTGACAACAGTGGGAAGCGAGGCCAGTGATGCAGCAACTTGAAGAGCATTGGGAGAGGCTAGGTCTCGATGGATAGTGTTGACTAGAAGTAACGTAAGTTCAGACCCAGGATCAAGAGTCTGACTCACAAACAGATATCCTGAGAGTTTAAAATATTGGCATTTAACAATTTCTTATGTGCAAGTGAGTAACATTAAGTAACACAGGAAAAAAAAAAACATTTAATTTTCTTATGTTTACATGGCAACTTTTACTGTACCTTTCAATGCATATTAATAATGAAAAAGACTCCAGGGCTCTTACAAAAAATTGAGCACACACGGGCCATGTATATTATGGAATTAGGGGTAGAATTCCACGTTACTTACTTTTACCAAACACATTATGAGTATACAAGATTGGAACCAAACTGTTATTTACCAAAAATGTGACCCCCCCAAAAAAAAAATGAGAAAAATTTAGTTCAAATTTTAATCATAGTCCGATTCCCTTCTACCTTTCTTCCTCCCTCCAACACTAACCAACTAGCCTGTCTTTATCTAGTGACATGTACATGTTATGAACTTGTGAATATGTACATATCTACTAATAGTACATATTTCCTCCCTAACACACCTCCACCCCACCCCATGCCTCAACAGTGTCAATGCAACCCAACTTCTCTTGGCCAGGTGACTAAAATGGCAGGAGCAAGTGGCCAGTAACCCCTTTTTTCTGTATAAATTACTAAATGTAAAAAGAAAAACTTCATGAAAACATTTCTTCTTTTTCAGGTCACCCTGCCTTGGTGGGGGATGGCCGATGTGTTAAGAAAAATAAAATTGATATTGTTAAAAAACAGCAAATGCCAGAAGGCAAGAGTGAATTGTTTATTGAGGCCATGTTTACAAACAGTAGCCTCCTGTAACTAATTTCTCTTCCCTTATACCAACTGATTTCTCTTCCCCTGTACCAACTAATTTCTCTTCCCCTATACCAATTAATTTCTCTTCCACTATACCAACTAATTTCTCTTCCCCTATACCAATTAATTTCTCTTCCCCTACACCAACTAATTTCTCTTCCCCTATACCAACTAATTTCTCTTCCCCTATACCAACTAATTTCTCTTCCCCTATACCAACTAATTTCTCTTCCCTTACACCAATTGATTTCTCTTTCCCTATACCAACTGATTTCTCTTTCCCTATACTGTACCAAATGATTTCTCCTCCCCTATACCAACCAATTTTTCTTCCCCTATACCAACTGATCTCTCTCCCCCTATACAAACTGATAACCTATCATGTCCTGTACTGGATTAACAAAGCACCCAGGAACAAAAGGTTTCCCAACAATATGCTCTAGTTTTGCACGTGTCTTTTTATACATTGTTGGTACGTATACATATACCAAGTTTCTCTAACTACAGTCCCACAGAGCCTGTGTGCTAAGTACTATAAGCTTTCCTCTTTGTGCTTGAGGACACACTAACTGGCTTGGATTTAATTTAGCCAAAAAATTAATTTACTACGTAAAAAAAACAGATAAATTAGATGGAAACAAACAATATACTGTACAAATTTTGCAGTGTATGGAGGTTAAGATAATTTTTTATATTTTGTTAAAAACGTAACATAAACCTTTCTTTTCTATATATGTTTTACATTTACAGCACAGATTATTAATGTACTAGTTTTCAGGAACATACTAACTGTCACACTGTAAAGAAGGATTATAATGTAAGATGATAATTAAATTGCGGCTAAGTGCATGTCACAGGCCGATACACAAATTTCTGTAAGTTGTCATCCAGTGAAAATAAACTAACCAATTTTTTTGTGTAGGATATTAGGACTCTGGGTTAATTTGATAGCATGTATGTGAAGGCTTGGGAGAGTGTAGCCACGCACATTAACGAGGAGTGCACGACACAACAGATCAGCTACTACTGCACTACCAGCACCAGGACTGGACAACAGCTTCACCCATTCTCTGCTTTCATGCTCCACACAGTGCTCTTCTTCCTGGAAATATAGTAGAAAATAAATCTATTCTAATTAAACAACATATGATAAATATTGCACTGTTCAAGCATATGAAGAAAAGGCTGCCTATTTAAATTATCTGGCATTTATATATTTTTATTTTTGGTATTAAATGGCTTGACCTGTCTGTATGTCATAGCTAACAAGTTTCCTTGCAATATCTGTAATACCTGGAGAATACCAGGAGAGGGTTTCGGAGGTCCACACCCCCCTGGCTCGGTCTGAGACCAGGCCTCGTGGTGGATCAGTCTGATCAACCAGGCTTTTACTGCTGGCTGCACACAAACTGACACACAAACCACAGCCCAGCTGGTCATAATACTGTATATATAAAATAATAATCTGAACAACTTTCAAAACAAAATCTCATCTTGTCTTTTCTAACAGTACTTTTGTTACAATAGCTGATGTCAACCAAACAAAAAAAATTAAAAAAAAATTCTGTCAGACACTGCAACTTGTTGGGATCTTAATACTTAGGAATTCTTCGCTTGCCTAATTCTTGGGCACGACCTACTTCTACATTGAACAAATGTAACACGACCTATGACTGCTGCACCTCTCCTGCCATATGGTTTATAAGCTGCTTCTACGCTGATATGCCATATTCTATTCAAGATTGATGGACTGAACACATCGACTCAAGGTTGAGGGACTGATTACCTCATTCTCCTCCTGTTCTTCAAGTTTCTCCTTCGTATGGACTGATGAAGCCACTGTGTGGCGAAACGTCTCCTCAATAAAGATACCCAAGAGTTGCATATGTGTCTAATTTATCAACATGTCGGTTCTCTGAACCATTCATCTACAAATCTGTCAGACACTGCAACTTCTTGGGATCTTAATACTTAGGAATTCTTCGCTTGCCTAATTCTTGGGCACGACCTACTTCCACATTGAACAAATGTAACACGACCTATGACTGCTGCACCTCTCCTGCCATACGGTTTATAAGCTGCTTCTCCGCTGATATGCCGTATTCTATTCAAGATTGATGGACTGAACACATCGACTCAAGGTTGAGGGACTGATTACCTCATTCTCCTCCTGTTCTTCAAGTTTCTCCTTCGTATGGACTGATGAAGCCACTGTGTGGCGAAACGTTTCCTCAATAAAGATACCCAAGAGTTGCATATGTGTCTAATTTATCAAAAAAAATTAAGCTAAAAGACAGTCCAAACACATCATTGTACCATCAACTAAAATTATAATTTATCTGTTTTCTATTCACCATATTCTACCATAAGAAGAATTTACACCTTGAGTCACAATACATGATAACCTAGGAAAAAATCATCTGCCTCACCCCTTCATATTTATTGATAAAAATGCCCTAATAATAACCATATTAAATTATTTCAACTTTACCTATCGCTTTATACAGTGTGTACTGTATATTTTACTGAAGTTTAATTTTTAACACATCAAGTATCTCCAACTAAATTAAGATGATAAAAAAAAAAAAAAAAAAAAGAGGAGGAAACACAGTCAGCATTATTCATTCAAACTCTGTCTTGCCAGAAGTGTGCTGATATCACAGTTCATAATTACAGTACTTTAGGCTGGAATACTGTTGTACACTAATGACCCCTTTCAAGGCAGGCAAAATTGCAGACCTGGAGAATACACATTATTATTATTATTATTATTATTATTATTATTATTATTATCAAAAAGAAGCACTAAACCACAAGGGTTATACAGCGTGGAGAATATACAAAGAACTTTTATGGCATGTATAAGTACAATAAAGTACCTAGATTACTGGGAACGGTTGAAGTCCCTTGATTTGTACTCCTGGAATGCAGGAAAGAAAGATACATGATAATATACACTTGGAAAATCCTAGAGGGACTAGTCCCAAATCTGCACATGAAAATCAATTCCTACAAAAGCAAAAGACTTCGCAGGAGATTCAACATCCCCCAATGAAAGCAGGGGCACCATGAATACACTAAGAGACAACACAATAAGTGTCAGGGACACAAGACTGTTCAACTGCCTCCCAGCATACATAAGGGGGATTACCAATAGACCCCTGGCTGTCTTCAAGAAGGCACTAGACAGGCACCTAAAATCAGTACCTAACCAGCCGGACCGTGGCTTGTATGTTGGTTTATGTGCGGCCAGCAGTAACAGCTTGGTTGATCAGGCCCTGATCCACCATGAAGCCTGGTCACAGACTGGGCTGTGGGGGCATTGACCCCCAAAACCCTCTCCAGGTATACTCCAGGTAGGTCAAATTACCTTGAAATACATTATTAATGTCATTTCATAAATCAAATTGGCAATTTTTGTAAAACCAAGCAAATTCCTTTATCATTTATCTTCAACCTTTTGTTAAAAATCCCCCAATTTGCTTTGTTTACTTTTATTGTTCATATTTGCATCCCCAGTTTCCAATCCTCTAAATTTATAATATATAATTGTACAGCACAGGTTTCCCTAGCTTTCTGTGGATTTGCTTTATGCAACTTTCTATTATGTGATGTATTATTTCTATCAGTAACTCCTTATAGGTGATACATGTTCACCGTCAGTGATTAGTAGTTCACAAAATGCAGGGAAGTCTTCTTCTTCTTTCTTTCAACACACCGGCCGTATCCCACCGAGGCGGGGTGGCCCAAAAGGAAAAACGAAAGTTTCTCCTTTTACATTTAGTAATATATACAGGAGAAGAGGTTACTAGCCCCTTGCTCCCGGCATTTTAGTTGCCTCTTACAACACGCATGGCTTACGGAGGAAGAATTCTGTTCCACTTCCCCATGGAGATAAGAGGAAATAAACAAGAATAAGAACTAGAAAGAAAATAGAAGAAAACCCAGAGGGGTGTGTATATATGTGCTTGTACATGTATGTGTAGTGTGACCTAAGTGTAAGTAGAAGTAGCAAGACGTACCTGAAATCTTGCATGTTCATGAGACAGAAAAAAGGACACCAGCAATCCTACCATCATGTAAAACAATTACAGGCTTTCGTTTTACACTCACTTGGCAGGACGGTAGTACCTCCCTGGGCGGTTGCTGTCTACCAACCTACTACCTATAAGGGAAGTCTTATTGTCTGGAATTAAATGTGTAAGGCCTAGTTGAACCATGAGCCTGGAACACAGCTAATGCATAAAACAAGGGACACCTGTATGCTCTCTCCTTGTAGAGCTTCACCAACAAAAACAAATAATAATTCCAACATAACAGAACATTATTGTCGCATACACCATTATTATAGTATTAGTTTTTGATGTCCACTGTCCTGTATTTCTTTAAAGGCTCCTTTTTTTTTGTGCTAGAAATTAAGTTCATTTATTCATAAAAAAAAAGAGAACCAGGTTAACAGAATATACAGACAGTACTGGTGCAAAATTCTAATTGTAGTAACAAAACAAGTCAAATACCAGAATCAAAGTACAGTGGACCCCCGCATAACGATCACCTCCCAATGCAACCAATTATGTAAGTGTATTTATGTAAGTGCGTTTGTACGTGTATGTTTGGGGGTCTGAAATGGACTAATCTACTTCACAATATTCCTTATGGGAACAAATTCGGTCTTTTTTTATTATTATCACACCGGCCGATTCCCACCAAGGCAGGGTGGCCCGAAAAAGAAAAACTTTCACCATCATTCACTCCATCACTGTCTTGCCAGAAGGGTGCTTTACACTACAGTTTTTAAACTGCAACATTAACACCCCTCCTTCAGAGTGCAGGCACTGTACTTCCCATCTCCAGGACTCAAGTCCGGCCTGCCGGTTTCCCTGAATCCCTTCATAAATGTTACTTTGCTCACACTCCAACAGCACGTCAAGTATTAAAAACCATTTGTCTCCATTCACTCCTATCAAACACGCTCACGCATGCCTGCTGGAAGTCCAAGCCCCTCGCACACAAAACCTCCTTTACCCCCTCCCTCCAACCCTTCCTAGGCCGACCCCTACCCCGCCTTCCTTCCACTACAGACTGATACACTCTTGAAGTCATTCTGTTTCGCTCCATTCTCTCTACATGTCCGAACCACCTCAACAACCCTTCCTCAGCCCTCTGGACAACAGTTTTGGTAATCCCGCACCTCCTCCTAACTTCCAAACTACGAATTCTCTGCATTATATTCACACCACACATTGCCCTCAGACATGACATCTCCACTGCCTCCAGCCTTCTCCTCGCTGCAACATTCATCACCCACGCTTCACACCCATATAAGAGCGTTGGTAAAACTATACTCTCATACATTCCCCTCTTTGCCTCCAAGGACAAAGTTCTTTGTCTCCACAGACTCCTAAGTGCACCACTCACTCTTTTTCCCTCATCAATTCTATGATTCACCTCATCTTTCATAGACCCATCCGCTGACACGTCCACTCCCAAATATCTGAATACGTTCACCTCCTCCATACTCTCTCCCTCCAATCTGATATTCAATCTTTCATCACCTAATCTTTTTGTTATCCTCATAACCTTACTCTTTCCTGTATTCACCTTTAATTTTCTTCTTTTGCACACCCTACCAAATTCATCCACCAATCTCTGCAACTTCTCTTCAGAATCTCCCAAGAGCACAGTGTCATCAGCAAAGAGCAGCTGTGACAACTCCCACTTTGTGTGTGATTCTTTATCTTTTAACTCCACGCCTCTTGCCAAGACCCTCGCATTTACTTCTCTTACAACCCCATCTATAAATATATTAAACAACCACGGTGACATCACACATCCTTGTCTAAGGCCTACTTTTACTGGGAAAAAATTTCCCTCTTTCCTACATACTCTAACTTGAGCCTCACTATCCTCGTAAAAACTCTTCACTGCTTTCAGTAACCTACCTCCTACACCATACACTTGCAACATCTGCCACATTGCCCCCCTATCCACCCTGTCATACGCCTTTTCCAAATCCATAAATGCCACAAAGACCTCTTTAGCCTTATCTAAATACTGTTCACTTATATGTTTCACTGTAAACACCTGGTCCACACACCCCCTACCTTTCCTAAAGCCTCCTTGTTCATCTGCTATCCTATTCTCCGTCTTACTCTTAATTCTTTCAATTATAACTCTACCATACACTTTACCAGGTACACTCAACAGACTTATCCCCCTATAATTTTTGCACTCTCTTTTATCCCCTTTGCCTTTATACAAAGGAACTATGCATGCTCTCTGCCAATCCCTAGGTACCTTACCCTCTTCCATACATTTATTAAATAATTGCACCAACCACTCCAAAACTATATCCCCACCTGCTTTTAACATTTCTATCTTTATCCCATCAATCCCGGCTGCCTTACCCCCTTTCATTTTACCTACTGCCTCACGAACTTCCCCCACACTCACAACTGGCTCTTCCTCACTCCTACAAGATGTTATTCCTCCTTGCCCTATACACGAAATCACAGCTTCCCTATCTTCATCAACATTTAACAATTCCTCAAAATATTCCTTCCATCTTCCCAATACCTCTAACTCTCCATTTAATAACTCTCCTCTCCTATTTTTAACTGACAAATCCATTTGTTCTCTAGGCTTTCTTAACTTGTTAATCTCACTCCAAAACTTTTTCTTATTTTCAACAAAATTTGTTGATAACATCTCACCCACTCTCTCATTTGCTCTCTTTTTACATTGCTTCACCACTCTCTTAACTTCTCTCTTTTTCTCCATATACTCTTCCCTCCTTGCATCACTTCTACTTTGTAAAAACTTCTCATATGCTAACTTTTTCTCCCTTACTACTCTCTTTACATCATCATTCCACCAATCGCTCCTCTTCCCTCCTGCACCCACTTTCCTGTAACCACAAACTTCTGCTGAACACTCTAACACTACATTTTTAAACCTACCCCATACCTCTTCGACCCCATTGCCTATGCTCTCATTAGCCCATCTATCCTCCAATAGCTGTTTATATCTTACCCTAACTGCCTCCTCTTTTAGTTTATAAACCTTCACCTCTCTCTTCCCTGATGCTTCTATTCTCCTTGTATCCCATCTACCTTTTACTCTCAGTGTAGCTACAACTAGAAAGTGATCTGATATATCTGTGGCCCCTCTATAAACATGTACATCCTGAAGTCTACTCAACAGTCTTTTATCTACCAATACATAATCCAACAAACTACTGTCATTTCGCCCTACATCATATCGTGTATACTTATTTATCCTCTTTTTCTTAAAATATGTATTACCTATAACTAAACCCCTTTCTATACAAAGTTCAATCAAAGGGCTCCCATTATCATTTACACCTGGCACCCCAAACTTACCTACCACACCCTCTCTAAAAGTTTCTCCTACTTTAGCATTCAAGTCCCCTACCACAATTACTCTCTCACTTGGTTCAAAGGCTCCTATACATTCACTTAACATCTCCCAAAATCTCTCTCTCTCCTCTGCATTCCTCTCTTCTCCAGGTGCATACACGCTTATTATGACCCACTTCTCGCATCCAACCTTTACTTTAATCCACATAATTCTTGAATTTACACATTCATATTCTCTTTTCTCCTTCCATAACTGATCATTTAACATTACTGCTACCCCTTCCTTTGCTCTAACTCTCTCAGATACTCCAGATTTAATCCCATTTATTTCCCCCCACTGAAACTCTCCTACCCCCTTCAGCTTTGTTTCGCTTAGGGCCAGGACATCCAACTTCTTTTCATTCATAACATCAGCAATCATCTGTTTCTTGTCATCCGCACTACATCCACGCACATTTAAGCAACCCAGTTTTATAAAGTTTTTCTTCTTCTCTTTTTTAGTAATTGTATACAGGAGAAGGGGTTACTAGCCCATTGCTCCCGGCATTTTAGTCGCCTCATACGACACGCATGGCTTACGGAGGAAAGATTCTTTTCCACTTCCCCATGGACAATAGAAGAAATAAAAAAGAACAAGAGCTATTTAGAAAAAGGAGAAAAACCTAGATGTATGTATATATATATATGCATGTGCGTGTCTGTGAAGTGTGACCAAAGTGTAAGTAGGAGTAGCAAGATATCCCTGTTATCTTAGCGTGTTTATGAGACAGAAAAAGAAACCAGCAA
>NW_027200279.1:15000-22425 GCF_038502225.1 Cherax quadricarinatus | reverse complement strand
TGTGTATACTGTGTACACTGTGTACACTGTGTACACTGTGTACCCTGTGTACCCTGTGTACACTGTGTACACTGTGTTCACTGTGTACACTGTGTACACTGTACACTGTGTACACTGTGTACACTGTGTACACTGTGTACCCTGTGTACACTGTGTACACTGTGTACACTGTGTTCACTGTGTACACTGTGTACACTGTGTACACTGTGTACACTGTGTACACTGTGTACACTGTGTACCCTGTGTACACTGTGTACACTGTGTACACTGTGTACACTGTGTTCACTGTGTACACTGTGTTCACTGTACACTGTGTACACTGTGTACACTGTGTTCACTGTGTACACTGTGTTCACTGTGTTCACTGTGTACACTGTGTACACTGTGTACACTGTGTTCACTGTGTACACTGTGTTCACTGTGTACACTGTGTACACTGTGTACCCTGTGTACCCTGTGTACACTGTGTTCACTGTGTACACTGTGTACACTGTGTTCACTGTGTTCACTGTGTTCACTGTGTACACTGTGTACACTGTGTACACTGTGTACACTGTGTACCTTGTGTACACTGTGTTCACTGTGTACACTGTGTTCACTGTGTTCACTGTGTACACTGTGTACACTGTGTTCACTGTGTACACTGTGTTCACTGTGTACACTGTGTACACTGTGTATACTGTGTACACTGTGTACCCTGTGTATACTGTGTACACTGTGTACACTGTGTATACTGTGTACACTGTGTATACTGTGTACACTGTGTATACTGTGTACACTGTGTATACTGTGTACCCTGTGTACACTGTGTACACTGTGTATACTGTGTACACTGTGTACACTGTGTATACTGTGTACCCTGTGTACACTGTGTATACTGTGTACCCTGTGTACACTGTGTACACTGTGTATACTGTGTACACTGTGTACACTGTGTACACTGTGTATACTGTGTACACTGTGTACACTGTGTACACTGTGTATACTGTGTACACTGTGTACACTGTGTATCACTGTGTACACTGTGTACACTGTGTACACTGTGTACACTGTGTTCACTGTGTACACTGTGTACACTGTGTATACTGTGTATACTGTGTACACTGTGTACCCTGTGTATACTGTGTACACTGTGTACCCTGTGTATACTGTGTATACTGTGTATACTGTGTATACTGTGTACACTGTGTACACTGTGTATACTGTGTACACTGTGTACACTGTGTATACTGTGTATACTGTGTATGCTGTGTATACTGTGTATACTGTGTATGCTGTGTATACTGTGTATACTGTGTATGCTGTGTATACTGTGTATACTGTGTATACTGTGTATACTGTGTATACTGTGTATACTGTGTATACTGTGTATACTGTGTATACTGTGTATACTGTGTATACTGTGTATACTGTGTATACTGTGTATACTGTGTATACTGTGTATACTGTGTACACTGTGTATACTGTGTATACTGTGTATACTGTGTATACTGTGTATACTGTGTACACTGTGTATACTGTGTATACTGTGTATACTGTGTATACTGTGTATACTGTGTATACTGTGTATACTGTGTACACTGTGTATACTGTGTACACTGTGTATACTGTGTATGTGTATACTGTGTATACTGTGTACACTGTGTATACTGTGTATACTGTGTATACTGTGTATACTGTGTATACTGTGTATACTGTGTATACTGTGTATACTGTGTATACTGTGTATACTGTGTATACCATGTATACTGTGTATACTGTGTATATTGTGTATACTGTGTATACTGTGTACTGTGTACACTGTGTATACTGTGTATACTGTGTATACTGTGTATACTGTGTATACTGTGTACACTGTGTACACTGTGTATACTGTGTATACTGTGTATACTGTGTACACTGTGTATACTGTGTATACTGTGTATACTGTGTATACTGTGTACACTGTGTATACTGTGTATACTGTGTATACTGTGTATACTGTGTATACTGTGTATACTGTGTATACTGTGTATACACTGTGTATACTGTGTATACTGTGTATACTGTGTATACTGTGTACACTGTGTATACTGTGTATACTGTGTACACTGTGTATACTGTGTATACTGTGTATACTGTGTATACTGTGTATACTGTGTATACTGTGTATACTGTGTATACTGTGTATACTGTGTATACTGTGTATACTGTGTATACTGTGTATACTGTGTATACTGTGTATACTGTGTATATTGTGTATACTGTGTATACTGTGTATACTGTGTATACTGTGTATATTGTGTATACTGTGTATACTGTGTATACTGTGTATACTGTGTATATTGTGTATACTGTGTATGCTGTGTATACTGTGTATATTGTGTATACTGTATATACTGTGTATATTGTGTATACTGTGTATACTGTATATACTGTGTATACTGTGTATACTGTGTATACTGTGTATAATGTGTATGCTGTGTATACTGTGTATACTGTGTATGCTGTGTTTACTGTGTATACTGTGTAAACTGTGTATACTGTGTATACTGTGTATACTGTGTATATTGTGTATACTGTGTATACTCAGTATATTGTGTATACTGTGTAAACTGTGTATACTGTGTATACTGTGTATACTGCGTATACTGTGTATACTGTGTAAACTGTGTATACTGTGTATACTGTGTATACTGTGTATACTGCGTATACTGTGTATGCTGTGTATACTGTGTATACTGTATATACTGTGTATACTGTGTATACTGTGTATACTGTGTATATTGTGTATACTGTGAATACTGTGTATACTGTGTATACTGTGTATACTTGTGTATACTGTGTATAACTGTGTATACTGTGTATACTGTGTATACTGCGTATACTGTGTATACTGTGTATGCTGTGTATACTAGGGTTAGCAAGCCAGGATAACCCAGGGAAGGGAGCCAGCCAGGATAACCCAGGGAAGGGTTAGCCAGCCAGGATAACCCAGGGAAGGGTTAGCCAGCCAGGATAACCCAGGGAAGGGTTAGCCAGCCAGGATAACCCAGGGAAGGGCTAGCCAGCCAGGATAACCCAGGGAAGGGCTAGCCAGTCAGGATAACCCAATGAAGGGTTAACCAGCCAGGATAACCCAGGGAAGGGCTAGCCAGACAGGTTAACCCAGGGAAGGGTTAGCCAGCCAGGATAACCCAGGGAAGGGTTAGCTAGCCAGGTTAACCCAGGGAAGGGTTAGCCAACCAGGATAACCCAGGGAAGGGTTAGCTAGCCAGGTTAACCCAGGGAAGGGTTTGCCAGCCTGGATAACCCAGGGAAGGGCTAACCAGCCAGGATAACCCCTTGAAGGGTTAGCCAGCCAGGATAACCCAGGGAAGGGTTAGCCAGCCAGGATAACCCAGGGAAGGGTTAGCCAGCCAGGATAATCCAGGGAAGGGTTAGCTAGCCAGGATAACCCAGGGAAGGGTTAGCCAGCCAGCGTTACCCAGGGTAGGGTTAGCCAGCCAGGATAACCCAGGGAAGGGTTAGCTAGCCTGGATAACCCAGGGAAGGGTTAGCCAGCCAGGATAACCCAGGGTAGGGTTAGACAGCCAGAAGCCAGGATAACCCAGGGAAGGGTTACCAAGCCAGGATAACCCAGGGAAGGGTTAACAAGCCAGGATAACCCAGGGAAGGGTTACCAAGCCAGGATAACCCAGGGAAAGGTTACCAAGCCAGGATAACCCAGGGAAGGGTTACCAACCCAGGATAACCCAGGGAAGGGTTACCAAGCCAGGATAACCCAGGGAAGGGTTACCAAGCCAGGATAACCCAGGGAAGGGTTACCAACCTAGGATAACCCAGGGAAGGGTTACCAACCCAGGATAACCCAGGGAAGGGTTACCAACCCAGGATAACACAGGGAAGGGTTACCAACCCAGGATAACCCAGGGAAGGGTTACCAACCCAGGATAACCCAGGGAAGGGTTACCAAGCCAGGATAACCCAGGGAAGGGTTACCAAGCCAGGATAACCCAGGGAAGGGTTACCAAGCCAGGATAACCCAGGGAAGGGTTACCAAGCCAGGATAACCCAGGGAAGGGATACCAAGCCAGGATAACCCAGGGAAGGGTTACCAAGCCAGGATAACCCAGGAAAGGGTTACCAAGCCAGGATAATCCAGGGAAGGGTTACCAACCCAGGATAACCCAGGGAAGGGTTACCAACCCAGGATAACCCAGGGAAGGGTTACCAACCCAGGATAACACAGGGAAGGGTTACCAACCCAGGATAACCCAGGGAAGGGTTACCAACCCAGGATAACCCAGGGAAGGGTTACCAACCCAGGATAACCCAGGGAAGGGTTACCAACCCAGGATAACCCAGGGAAGGGTTACCAACCCAGGATAACCCAGGAAAGGGTTACCAACCCAGGATAACCCAGGGAAGGGTTACCAACTACTGCTAGGTGAACACTGACAGCAGGTGTAAGGTAACTAACACCCAGGTACCTACTTACTGCTAGGTAACAGTGACAGCAGGTGTAAGGTAACTAACACCCAGGTACCTACTTACTGCTAGGTGAACAGTGACAGCAGGTGTAAGGTAACTAACACCCAGGTACCTACTTACTGCTAGGTGAACACTGACAGCAGGTGTAAGGTAACTAACACCCAGGTACCTACTTACTGCTAGGTGAACACTGACAGCAGGTGTAAGGTAACTAACACCCAGGTACCTACTTACTGCTAGGTGAACACTGACAGCAGGTGTAAGGTAACTAACACCCAGGTACCTACTTACTGCTAGGTGAACAGTGACAGCAGGTGTAAGGTAACTAACAGCAGGTGAACACTAAGGTAACTAACACCCAGGTACCTACTTACTGCTAGGTGAACAGTGACAGCAGGTGTAAGGTAACTAACACCCAGGTACCTACTTACTGCTAGGTGAACAGTGACAGCAGGTGTAAGGTAACTAACACCCAGGTACCTACTTACTGCTAGGTGAACACTGACAGCAGGTGTAAGGTAACTAACACCCAGGTACCTACTTACTGCTAGGTGAACAGTGACAGCAGGTGTAAGGTAACACCCAGGTACATACTTACTGCTAGGTGAGACAGCAGGTGTAAGGTAACTAACACCCAGGTACCTACTTACTGCTAGGTCAACAGCGTGACAGCAGGTGTAAGGTAACACCCAGGTACCTACTTACTGCTAGGTGAGACAGCAGGTATAAGGTAACTAACACCCAGGTACCTACTTACAGCTAGGTCAACACCGAGACAGCAGGTGTAAGCTAACACCCAGGTACCTACTTACTGCTAGGTCAACAGCGAGACAGCAGGTGTAAGGTAACTAACACCCAGGTACCTACTTACTGCTAGGTGAACATGGACAGCAGGTGTAAGGTAACTAACACCCAGGTACCTACTTACTGCTAGGTGAACAGGGACAGCAGGTCCAGGTACCTACTTACTGCTAGGTGAACACTAACAGCAGGTGTTCTCTCTCTCTCTCTCTCTCTCTCTCTCTCTCTCTCTCTCTCTCTCTCTCTCTCTCTCTCTCTCGCTCTAGGATTGTTCACTTTGAATCATATATTCACATCTAACACAAAATACACTTATATAAGAACACAGTCTATCAGATAGATGCAAACATATGGCCTAATATTCTATTCTATTCATAGTTTTCTAGAATAAATCGATCCCTTTTGAGACTCTAAACTACATCTATAATAGAGCTCTAGGTAGTTTAACTAGAGTAACTAGACAACAACTGATAAAGAAAGACACATTACTAGTTTGTTGAATGTTACTGGGTTACTAGATGACTGACTGTTACTACAATACTAGATGCTTAACTACTGCTAGTTTACTAGATGTGTGAGTTTCTAGGTTACTGACAGTATGTGGGACTGACCACCTACTATCAAGACTGGTTGGTTAATGGGGTTTAAAGTCTATCTACTACACCAGGGTCATTAAGACTGGTTGGTTGGTTAATGGGGTTTAAAGTCTATTTACACCAGGGTCATTAAGACTGGTTGGTTGGTTAATGGGGTTTAAAGTCTATCTACTACACCAGGGTTATTAAGACTGGTTGGTTGGTTAATGGGGTTTAAAGTCTATCTACTACACCAGGGTCATTAAGACTGGTTGGTTGGTTAATGGGGTTTAAAGTCTATCTACTACACCAGGGTCATTAAGACTGGTTGGTTGGTTAATGGGGTTTAAAGTCTATCTACTACACCAGGGTCATTAAGACTGGTTGGTTGGCTGGTTAATGGGGTTTAAAGTCTATCTACTACACCGGGGTCATTAAGACTGGTTGGTTGGTTAATGGGGTTTAAAGTCTATCTACTACACCAGGGTCATTAAGACTGGTTGGTTGGTTAATGGGGTTTAAAGTCTATCTACTACACCAGGGTCATTAAGACTGGTTGGTTGGTTAATGGGGTTTAAAGTCTATCTACTACACCAGGGTCATTGAGACTTGTTGGTTGGTTAATGGGGTTTAAAGTCTATCTAATACAACAGGGTCATTAAGACTGGTTGGTTGGTTAATGGGGTTTAAAGTCTATCCACACCAGGGTCATTAAGACTGGTTGGTTGGTCAATGGTGTTTAAAGTCTATCTACTACACCAGGGTCATTAAGACTGGTTGGTTGGTTAATGGGGTTTAAAGTCTATCTACTACACAAGGGTCATTAAGACTGGTTGGTTGGTTAATGGGGTTTAAAGTCTATCTACTACACCAGGGTCATTAAGACTGGTTGGTCTATCTACTACACCAGGTTAATGGGGTTGATTAAAAAGTCTATCTACACCAGGGTCATTAAGACTGGTTGGTTGGTTAATGGTGTTTAAAGTCTATCTACTACACCAGGGTCATTAAGACTGGTTGGTTGGTTAATGGTGTTTAAAGTCTATCTACACCAGGGTCATTAAGACTGGTTGGTTAATGGGGTTTAAAATCTATCTACTACACTAGGGTCATTAAGACTAGTTGGTTAATGAGGTTTAAAGTCTATCTACTACACCAGGGTCATTAAGGCTACATGTCACCTGTACACCACCTCTAATTTTACCTTACCTAACCTTAGCTATATATTGTATAAAAATTCTAGAGGCCAGATATAGGCCTAAGACCTGACTCAGGACAAACTTGTCCTGTTTCCTGACCAATATTATGACAACTTAGAAGGGTTAGTTATCGGGTTGTAACTCAGCCTAATTAACACAACCCAAACACACAATTTTTGGTGTTAAAATCTACGGACTTAAACTGCCAGGTTTCACTTACTTTATTCTGTGCTATAATAATGATAGTAATAATAATAATAATAATTAATAATCACACACACACACACACAACACACACACACAACACACACACACACACACACACACACACACACACACACACACACACACACACACACACACACACACACACACAC
>NW_027200279.1:5000-10000 GCF_038502225.1 Cherax quadricarinatus | reverse complement strand
TCCATACTCTCTCCCTCCAATCTGATATTCAATCTTTCATCACCTAATCTTTTTGTTATCCTCATAACCTTACTCTTTCCTGTATTCACCTTTAATTTTCTTCTTTTGCACACCCTACCAAATTCATCCACCAATCTCTGCAACTTCTCTTCAGAATCTCCCAAGAGCACAGTGTCATCGGCAAAGAGCAGCTGTGACAACTCCCACTTTGTGTGTGATTCTTTATCTTTTAACTCCACGCCTCTTGCCAAGACCCTCGCATTTACTTCTCTTACAACCCCATCTATAAATATATTAAACAACCACGGTGACATCACACATCCTTGTCTAAGGCCTACTTTTACTGGGAAAAAATTTCCCTCTTTCCTACATACTCTAACTTGAGCCTCACTATCCTCGTAAAAACTCTTCACTGCTTTCAGTAACCTACCTCCTACACCATACACTTGCAACATCTGCCACATTGCCCCCCTATCCACCCTGTCATACGCCTTTTCCAAATCCATAAATGCCACAAAGACCTCTTTAGCCTTATCTAAATACTGTTCACTTATATGTTTCACTGTAAACACCTGGTCCACACACCCCCTACCTTTCCTAAAGCCTCCTTGTTCATCTGCTATCCTATTCTCCGTCTTACTCTTAATTCTTTCAATTATAACTCTACCATACACTTTACCAGGTACACTCAACAGACTTATCCCCCTATAATTTTTGCACTCTCTTTTATCCCCTTTGCCTTTATACAAAGGAACTATGCATGCTCTCTGCCAATCCCTAGGTACCTTACCCTCTTCCATACATTTATTAAATAATTGCACCAACCACTCCAAAACTATATCCCCACCTGCTTTTAACATTTCTATCTTTATCCCATCAATCCCGGCTGCCTTACCCCCTTTCATTTTACCTACTGCCTCACGAACTTCCCCCACACTCACAACTGGCTCTTCCTCACTCCTACAAGATGTTATTCCTCCTTGCCCTATACACGAAATCACAGCTTCCCTATCTTCATCAACATTTAACAATTCCTCAAAATATTCCTTCCATCTTCCCAATACCTCTACCTCTCCATTTAATAACTCTCCTCTCCTATTTTTAACTGACAAATCCATTTGTTCTCTAGGCTTTCTTAACTTGTTAATCTCACTCCAAAACTTTTTCTTATTTTCAACAAAATTTGTTGATAACATCTCACCCACTCTCTCATTTGCTCTCTTTTTACATTGCTTCACCACTCTCTTAACTTCTCTCTTTTTCTCCATATACTCTTCCCTCCTTGCATCACTTCTACTTTGTAAAAACTTCTCATATGCTAACTTTTTCTCCCTTACTACTCTCTTTACATCATCATTCCACCAATCGCTCCTCTTCCCTCCTGCACCCACTTTCCTGTAACCACAAACTTCTGCTGAACACTCTAACACTACATTTTTAAACCTACCCCATACCTCTTCGACCCCATTGCCTATGCTCTCATTAGCCCATCTATCCTCCAATAGCTGTTTATATCTTACCCTAACTGCCTCCTCTTTTAGTTTATAAACCTTCACCTCTCTCTTCCCTGATGCTTCTATTCTCCTTGTATCCCATCTACCTTTTACTCTCAGTGTAGCTACAACTAGAAAGTGATCTGATATATCTGTGGCCCCTCTATAAACATGTACATCCTGAAGTCTACTCAACAGTCTTTTATCTACCAATACATAATCCAACAAACTACTGTCATTTCGCCCTACATCATATCGTGTATACTTATTTATCCTCTTTTTCTTAAAATATGTATTACCTATAACTAAACCCCTTTCTATACAAAGTTCAATCAAAGGGCTCCCATTATCATTTACACCTGGCACCCCAAACTTACCTACCACACCCTCTCTAAAAGTTTCTCCTACTTTAGCATTCAAGTCCCCTACCACAATTACTCTCTCACTTGGTTCAAAGGCTCCTATACATTCACTTAACATCTCCCAAAATCTCTCTCTCTCCTCTGCATTCCTCTCTTCTCCAGGTGCATACACGCTTATTATGACCCACTTCTCGCATCCAACCTTTACTTTAATCCACATAATTCTTGAATTTACACATTCATATTCTCTTTTCTCCTTCCATAACTGATCATTTAACATTACTGCTACCCCTTCCTTTGCTCTAACTCTCTCAGATACTCCAGATTTAATCCCATTTATTTCCCCCCACTGAAACTCTCCTACCCCCTTCAGCTTTGTTTCGCTTAGGGCCAGGACATCCAACTTCTTTTCATTCATAACATCAGCAATCATCTGTTTCTTGTCATCCGCACTACATCCACGCACATTTAAGCAACCCAGTTTTATAAAGTTTTTCTTCTTCTCTTTTTTAGTAATTGTATACAGGAGAAGGGGTTACTAGCCCATTGCTCCCGGCATTTTAGTCGCCTCATACGACACGCATGGCTTACGGAGGAAAGATTCTTTTCCACTTCCCCATGGACAATAGAAGAAATAAAAAAGAACAAGAGCTATTTAGAAAAAGGAGAAAAACCTAGATGTATGTATATATATATATGCATGTGCGTGTCTGTGAAGTGTGACCAAAGTGTAAGTAGGAGTAGCAAGATATCCCTGTTATCTTAGCGTGTTTATGAGACAGAAAAAGAAACCAGCAATCCTACCATCATGCAAAACAGTTACAGGTTTTTGTTTCACAGTCATCTGGCAGGACGGTAGTACTTCCCTGGGTGGTTGCTGTCTACCAACCTACTACCTCTGTTATGGTAGTTATATAACACTGTTATGGTAGTTATATAACACTGTTATGGTAGTTATATAACACTGTTTATGGTAGTTATATAACACTGTTATGGTAGTTTATATAACACTGTTATGGAAGTTATATAACACTGTTATGGTAGTTTATATAACAGTGTTATGGTAGTTTATATAACACTGTTATGGTAGTTTATATAACACTGTTATGGTAGTTTATATAACACTGTTATGGTAGTTTATATAACACTGTTATGGTAGTTTATATAACACTGTTATGGTAGTTATATAACACTGTTATGGTAGTTTATATAACACTGTTATGGTAGTTATATAACACTGTTATGGTAGTTATATAACACTGTTATGGTAGTTTATATAACACTGTTATGGTAGTTTATATAACACAGTTATGGTAGTTATATAACACTGTTATGGTAGTTTATATAACACTGTTATGGTAGTTATATAACACTGTTATGGTAGTTATATAACACTGTTATGGTAGTTATATAACACTGTTATGGTAGTTATATAACACTGTTATGGTAGTTATATAACACAGTTATGGTAGTTATATAACACTGTTATGGTAGTTATATAACACTGTTATGGTAGTTTATATAACACTGTTATGGTAGTTATATAACACTGTTATGGTAGTTATATAACACTGTTATGGTAGTTATATTTAACACTGTTATGGTAGTTTATATAACACTGTTATGGTAGTTATATAACACTGTTATGGTAGTTATATAACACTGTTATGGTAGTTTATATAACACTGTTATGGTAGTTATATAACACTGTTATGGTAGTTATATAACACTGTTATGGTAGTTTATATAACACTGTTATGGTAGTTTATATAACACTGTTATGGTAGTTATATAACACTGTTATGGTAGTTTATATAACACTGTTATGGTAGTTATATAACACTGTTATGGTAGTTATATAACACAGTTATGGTAGTTTATATAACACTGTTATGGTAGTTATATAACACAGTTATGGTAGTTATATAACACTGTTATGGTAGTTATATAACACTGTTATGGTAGTTATATAACACTGTTATGGTAGTTATATAACACTGTTATGGTAGTTATATAACACTGTTATGGTAGTTATATAACACTGTTATGGTAGTTATATAACACTGTTATGGTAGTTATATAACACTGTTATGGTAGTTTATATAACACTGTTATGGTAGTTATATAACACTGTTATGGTAGTTATATAACACTGTTATGGTAGTTTATATAACACTGTTATGGTAGTTTATATAACACTGTTATGGTAGTTTATATAACACTGTTATGGTAGTTATATAACACTGTTATGGTAGTTATATAACACTGTTATGGTAGTTATATAACACTGTTATGGTAGTTATATAACACTGTTATGGTAGTTTATATAACACTGTTATGGTAGTTATATAACACTGTTATGGTAGTTATATAACACTGTTATGGTAGTTATATAACACTGTTATGGTAGTTTATATAACACTGTTATGGTAGTTTATATAACACTGTTATGGTAGTTTATATAACACTGTTATGGTAGTTTATATAACACAGTTATGGTAGTTTATATAACACTGTTATGGTAGTTATATAACACTGTTATGGTAGTTATATAACACTGTTATGGTAGTTATATAACACTGTTATGGTAGTTTATATAACACTGTTATGGTAGTTATATAACACTGTTATGGTAGTTATATAACACTGTTATGGTAGTTATATAACACTGTTATGGTAGTTTATATAACACTGTTATGGTAGTTTATATAACACTGTTATGGTAGTTATATAACACTGTTATGGTAGTTTATATAACACTGTTATGGTAGTTTATATAACACTGTTATGGTAGTTATATAACACTGTTATGGTAGTTTATATAACACTGTTATGGTAGTTATATAACACTGTTATGGTAGTTATATAACACAGTTATGGTAGTTTATATAACACTGTTATGGTAGTTTATATAACACTGTTATGGTAGTTATATAACACTGTTATGGTAGTTATATAACACTGTTATGGTAGTTATATAACACTGTTATGGTAGTTATATAACACTGTTATGGTAGTTATATAACACAGTTATGGTAGTTTATATAACACTGTTATGGTAGTTATATAACACTGTTATGGTAGTTATATAACACAGTTATGGTAGTTATATAACACTGTTATGGTAGTTTATATAACACTTTTA
>NW_027200278.1:12500-22429 GCF_038502225.1 Cherax quadricarinatus | reverse complement strand
TATTTAGTTGGATTAGGCTAAATTAAATTACGCTTGTTAAAAAGGTTAGACAAGTTTTCTAAGGTTCTTTTGTTACAAAATTATTATTTTTTACATTAACATAAATGAAAAAAAATATATCTTTAAACGTATAAGAGAAAATTTTAGAAAGGACTTGATTTTAAACGAGTTCTTGCCAATTGACCAAGAGTTAATTAATATATATATATATATATATATATATATATATATATATATATATATATATATATATATATATATATATATATATAAATAACACAGCAAGCAAGCACACAAAGAATAATACATGTAGAAAGATGGAAGATATTTTTGCTGTAAACTAAGTAGAAAATATATTATGACTATATAGTTACGAGTGAAAAAAGTATATATAACAACAAGATAGCAGAGATCTACAATGTAAGAAATGTAATGATTCCCTTTAATAATAATGATAATTCTGAACATTACCTCATAAGCAGAGGCCTCAGTACTATGTTTGATCAGTGATGATTATAACTTTACACTGGCAAAATACTGAGTGTAATAGCTGAACATATTGCCCTTTATGATTTTCATCCTGGAATATTGAGCCTAGGAATTTTAATCAAAGAGCTGTGGCCCCTGAAATTTACGGCAGAATATTGATAGCTCTTAAATATCGCTACATATTCCTAGGTAATATTTCTCCCTCGATAAAGAACCGATTTATATTATATACAATAACCCCGTTTATTCCTTCACTGACAATTATGTTACACTAAACAGTGTTATGATTATTATTATTATTTATCAATATTACCTAGATGATTATTACTGTAATATGAATATATCCACTAATAATTATGCCTCCCTGTGTAATGTAAACGGAATTTATAGACTATGCTAATGAATAGATTGTATATATTAAAACGATTATGAATATATATGCACTAATGAGTAAATAATTAATATAACTGCACCTTGCAAAATATTGTGCCTATAAATTAAAAATTAATGTCAGACGTAACATACATACACACACACAAATATAATATATAATATATATATATATATATATATATATATATATATATATATATATATATATATATATATATATATATATATATATATATATATATATAAAAATTATTTAATTGAATGGAGGTTCACATCATGAATGAGGTAAAATGAATTTTTTTCCTTAATGTGTGGAGCCAAAATAATTAACCCATATAATACTTTGCTCGTACGGTTAAATGACCCCACTATGGCCCCCTATAATATTGCTTTCGAGTTTGTGAACAAAAATTGTCTGGCTAAATTGTGTCCGTGTCAAACCTGTGTTACCCAGTCTGTGTCCAATGTAGCGTCCATACCTTGCTCTCTGTGTGTATCTTCATATATGGCTGTCTATATGTATTTCTGTATTCATGGCTAAACATATGTACCTCCATATAGCTCCACATATGGATCTCCATACAGCTCCACATATGGATCTCCATACACATGATCCCACATATAGCTCTGAGACTTTGCTAGAAATTAACTCTGGAACACCTCAAAACCACATTTAAAATACGCTTCACAAGGCCTTGTATTATAACAATTTTTTTTTTTTAAATGTCAGTGAAAGGCTGTTGATCCAGAGATTTAGAGGTACTCTTCCTCGAATGCACGGTGATTGCTTCCCATTCCCCAGGCACTGTGTGGCACTAAGTGTTTTAATGACACAGATTTAAGCATGTAAACATCAACAAGGGAGGAGTGAGTGTATTTACTTCATGGTGCCGGGTCCCTAATGGTCATAATAATGATTACACTTCTCTTTTTGAATAACCTCCATACATTGTTTTCTCTGATAACTTACCCTACTGGGATTAATTCTCGAATTAATCCATTTGCAGGCAAGGGTGAGGTGAGAGGAGAGAGCGGCGTGGTGGAGGGCTCACCCTCGTCAGGTGGAGGATGGGGAGAGTCTCAGCATCGTCGGGAGGACGAGGATGTGTGGGCGGCTGCCTTGACCCTCAACACTGCAGTGCCTCCTGACCTTCAGGTGCAGAACAACACAGAGATCCTGGCGCAGGTGGGAGGCGAGGCCACCTTCACCTGCTTCACCCATCACCTCTCCGATGAAATGGTGAGCTCCTCTGCGGAACTGTCAAGTCACTTTTGTAAGTCACTGAACCCATGAAGGTAATTCAACGCAAGTGGTAGAGGTTCGATCCCCCATACGCAAACTGAAGGTAATATTTTAAGTACCTCTTAAAAATAGGAATCTATAAGAGTTTTGCGCTATTATTAAATCTGCTAAATTTGCGCTAATATTAAATTCGAAAATAATCGAACTTAATGATATTGGTATATTACGGTAATTTATCCCGCCCTGCGATTAGAAGACTGAGGATCGAGCCCCAACTACTCCTCACTCTGAATGGCCCACATGTGTTAAGCACTTAGTACAAAACCTAATGTAAACTCGATACATGTATATTTTTAAGAAGGAATATGTATGTCAGTGACAGGCCTGGCGTGGGCTAGTAGGCCTTCTGAAGCATTATTCTTACGAACGATCACGTACAAACTCCGATATTTATGTTCAAATTAAAAGTCGCCAATATCTACGGTCCGTGGGAAATTGTACCTGGTCCGGTTTTATTAGGGTACAAAGTCGTATTCAGTTATTGTGTTTAACAGCAATATTTCAACGTTCAGTGGAACGTAAACAATAGAATAGATGCTGTCATCTGTCAGGAAAATAAATTTGAAAAAATAGGAGAAACGAATGTTGCAAATATACTCTCATACCCTCTCCCTCTCCCTCTCTCTCTCTCTCTCTCTCTCTCTCTCCGTCTCCCTCTCCCTCTCCCTCTCTCTCTCCCTCTCCCTCTATCCCTCTTCCCTCGCTTCCCCCTCCCTCCCCCCTTCTCCCTCTCCCCCTCTCTCTGTCTCTACCACGACCTGAAAGATATAGATAGCGTGAAATGCCAAGCATTGGGGGCAAGGAGTATAGATGGAAGCTAAATGCACAGAACTACAGGGATGTTAGGAAATATTAATTCAGCCTTACGGTGGTAAATAGGTTGAATGACATAGAGGAAGTAGTTCCGGGAGTTACCTTTGGTCACTTCCGGAGGCTACCGCCCCAGCGACCCGGTTGCAGACCCGGTCTCTTAATTGCTAGCCTAATCGATGAAGCTGTCAGTGCTCGCCGCCCGCAGTACAGCATATGCACCAGAACCCGGCTGATCAGGAACTGTTTTGAGGAATGTGTCGAGTTCCTTCTTCAAGACAGCTAGGGGTTTCCTGGTAATCACCTTTAGGCTTGACGGGAGGATCTTGAAGAGTCATGGTCCTTTAATACTCTTTGAATTTTCTGAGTGTTCTCATCGCTTCCCTGCCTTTCAGTGAAGGCATAATGCACCGTCTGCCCAGCCTCTTGTGTTCATTAGTAGTAATTTCGTTTCGGTGTGCAGGTTTGGATCCAGTCCCTTCATTATCTCCCAGATATAAATTGTGATATATATTTCTTTAATAGGAGATACGATAAAGCTTTTGAAGCCAAGAGAAAGTAGACCTAATAGCGACAAGCGAAGACGCAGGTCCAGGGAGCTCTCAATAGACCTCAAGTCGGACCGAAATAAACCATACCACGGGTGGGGTTTGAACCCGCTAGCTGGCCCAGTGGCTAACACGACGGTCTGGAGTTTTGAGACTCTCTGACCGCCGGTTCAAACCCCACCTGTGGTATAGTTTGTTTGCAATCGTGTCATTACGATTTCGTGAGTCACGTCTCGGATCGAAATGTCTTCATAAGCTTCTCTCTCCTGTGTGCGGGATATTTATTGTTTCGGTCGCGGTATTGTGCCTTTGTTCTTTATAGGCGTGTACACAAACATGCACGCGTGCATGCATGCCCACCGACCCATCCACTAACCAAGCAACCAACGTACACTCCAACTCCTCAGCACGCGCCAGCCACCAAACAGGTCCCTTGCCACCAATACTCGTAAAAGATTTCCCAGAAGAAAAATTAAAGCGGACAAAGCTGTTACCATAATTACCAACAAATGGAATTATTTTACCTGTATCTTCTTGATGTCCTTCCAGGTAATTACTCAGTTTCTCGCTCTTACCTTCGCTAAAAGAAAAAAAAATCTATAGCCATTAATGTATTAATCTATTGATTGCCGATAGTGAGAGTTCCTCGTTTAAATAATATTTCTGTTCTTCCCGCTTCGCTTTATTTCTCACTCTTACTTGGTTACCAGTGTTTCTGCTCTCTTGTTTATTTCTGTTTTTTTTTTTTTTTGTCAGTGATAATTTGCACCCTCAGCTTGACTGACTGCGAGAGTAGCCCACTACCACTCCTTGGATCGTACACTCAATGACCCATACGAGCTCAGAGCTTCATTTATATATAAGAATGTTGTATCTCTTTTTAATCTATTTCTGACTTATTTGTATCCATTTGGTTTTTTTTTTTTTACTCTAGGAATCTCTCTCTTTTACTTTCATCCCCAGAGGCTAACAAGCTCTTCCCAGCCCAGATAACTTTGACCTCCCGTGAGCTGGGAGATGAAGATCTAAGAGGACCTGACATGTTATTCTTTGGTCTCTGTCGTGTCTTGGCAGCAAAGTTAATGACACAGAGGGCCATAACAGTCAAATATATGAAGGGACATAAGAGTTGGAGGCTGGTGAGTGATCTAATGGACTATCCTTCTCGTCCTGACGACTTGTGGCGTCTCTTAATGGAGAGGTTTCAAAGTGCATTTAGTGCCATTCATATTTTTTGAGATGTCTTGCCTGGCGTTCGTGGTGGTGGTGGTGGTATGGGTGATAGTGGAGGTACTGGTATGATTGGTGTAGGCTGTAGTGATGGTGAAGAGGGATTACAGGGGTGGCTAGGATGATGATAGGGGCAGTGGGGGTGGTTAGTGATTGGATTGGTGATAGTGACGCTAGTTGTGATGTTGATAGTATGGGTAGTGTGGTGGTGGTGGTGGTGGTGGTATTTACGGGAATAGTGACTGATGATGTGGGTTTTATGGTGGTAGTGATGGAGGAGATAGTGGTGGTGATGGTGGTGGTGGAGATGGTGGTGGTGTTGGAGATGGTGGTGGTGGAGATGGTGGTGGGGATGATGATGATCGTGTTGGCAATGGCATGGAATAAGCGCAAGCATTATCTGATGCACCAATAAAAAGTTTACAATGAAAACAATAGCAACTTCAACAATAATATTAAAAACAATAGCAGTCAACAGTGACAGTATAAACAGTATCAACGACAATACATAAAATAGCTGTTTAAAAATAATACCAAAAACAATAACTACTTCAACAAAAGCAAAAACAGTAGAAAGACTGACTCGTAGATAATTTCAGAAAGGATAAAAATTTTCACAGAAATAATTGTATTGATACTAAAAAAAAGTATAAAAACCTAAAGTTAAAAAAAAATTCACAATCTATCTCCCCAAAAATATTTCTCCCCAAAACCAAAAAATACTGAACGATAGAAGAGAAAAAAAATATATTTTTTACGGAACTACAGAGGAGAAAAAAAGAAAAAGCCTTTAGTCTGTCTTGATTTTAGTGTCAAAAGGAGAGTTAGACATGCGTGTGGCCGAGGCATTTTCTTGCCTTTTTTTTTCTTTGACATTTGACTATTTTTGAGCAAAGAGAATATTAGTAGCAAAAAAACATGCTCCTAGGTTAGTTGATCTCTTGGTAATGACAGACACCTCACGCCTGGGAAAATTATTTCTGAAGCCACCTCTTACACTGTTGTATTTCTGGTGTGTTGTACTTCTTCCAGTGTTTCCCGTTATAGGCAAAGCTAGAAGCCACGGCTAGAACAGTGGCTTCTAGCCGTGGAAGGGGGAGGGATTTGTCGTGTTTAGGGGGATGGGTTTGTCCTGTTAGGGAGGGGTTTGTAGTGTTAGTGGGGAGGGGTTTGTCATGTTAGTGGGGAAAGGTTCGTCGTTTTAGTGGAGAAAGGTAGGCTTCTGGTAACTACCTCTCCCCAGCTACTAAGAGAGGCCTGTTCAGGGCAGCTGTCTTGGCATGCTACCACCTTAGCTAATTGTTAGTGCTAGTAAGTTTAGCACTGGTCTAAGATTGTAGTTCAGATACTTCACTTAGACTAGTAACACTAGCGTCAGTAGCATTAGGTACATCCATTGTCTCGCCTCTGTAGATCCCAAAGTTACCTTTATACCTTTGATATACCTTTGATGAGTTCCGAGAATCTTTCTACGCATGAACGCCTGTCATTGGCCAGGCTCGTTTGGTGCTTGCCTGGTTAACGAGGCTGTTGCTGCTGGTGTCCTTCTGCTCCACATATCCATCACAGCCTGGTTAATCTGGCACCTGGTGACGTGGCAACAGAAGTGCCAGTCCCAGGAGAGTTTTGATTCTCGGGTGCCTAGGCAGTCACGTTTTAGGTCATGGGTGGTGAGACATGTTCGGCCTACAGAGGTACAGAGGTGCTTGGTTATTCCGGTACTTAATTTATTACGAGACTGTAAACTCTCCGTAGGGTACACGCAGTGGCTCAGACGTGGTATTAATCTTGCATAAAGATTCTTTAAGACCGAGAAATTTCCACACATACCGTCAACCTCCGCGAGGTATCTCGGTCTACCGCCAACAGTGCTGGTAAGATAATATACACTTAAGAATTCCGGGTGAGTCAGTATTCATCTGAGCAATGTTAGAAAATTAAGCCATTAACGTGAACACTCGGGTATTTGTACATGAATGGTATACAGTACCGACAAGATGAAGAATTTGATACATGTGCAACATCTAGATATATATTTAACTGTAGACGTTTCGCCATCCAGTGGCTTTATTAATATTTCAAGGGCGTAATGAGAAGATTGTATAACTAATATAAAAAAGACTAATTACATATAAACAAAGCAGTTTAGTTAGTCGAACCAAATGATTATTTTTTTGTGCTTATGAATTATCTTACTGAAAAAAAGCAAAAGCACAGCGTCCTTAGTGATGATTTATTTCCAAAATTATCATCCATTAATTACATAATCTTCAGTAAGAGTTTGAAAACGAGAAAAATCCTCTCTAAAATTCTTAATTAATCCTAAGATTTTTTTTCCCCCAGGTTTAACTTCTTGGCCGTGAATCAACGCTTCCGAAAAGATCAGCTTTTTTTCTCTCAGGAAATGTATTCTCTTAGCAGCAGTAGTAATATGAATTTTGGTCGCTGTGCGATGCGAGAGATGTATCCCTATACTGCATAATCCGTATTGCAATCCCCATATTGCATAACCACATTCTCCTGTACGTTAATGCACGCAAAAAGATCAGTGCTGAGTGCAGCACAAGTTCCTAATGCACTTAAATATTAGCACTGAAGATTTGAAGCGAATTAGATTTAGTATTCAAAAGTAAAAACGTGGGTAGTGGCATTCTAGTTTCTTCAGTAACAATGGCGGATTAGAACATTCGTATCCCTAAACTAAGAAACACCAGATTTGAAGACAAGCTGTTGAAGCATTCTCTTACCTCAGAGACCAGTGTCCTGAAGTACACGAGCACAGTAAGGTTAAAGCCGCTCACAATTTGCTGTATCAGCTTATCAGCGCTTGATGAGGCTCGGAAATTAACACGGGAAAACCAGCGTCATTTTTTCCGTTTTCTTTGATTAAAAAAAAAGTCAAATTGTGAAAAAAAGGCCAAAATCAATCCAAACTTTTCTTAAGATTTACCCGCATTTAAGGTTTAAATATGTATGCAATTAAGCAATTACGTAAGTCTCCATTAAAACTCGGGGTGCATAAGGTAGACCCCTCGAGAGGTTCCTTGATGCCAGTGAGAGGGTCTTGATCTAAAGTGGACCTCTGCTTCAGTTCCTTTTTTTACAGTGGCATTGAGGACGTGTATATCAAGTGCACACATATGTACATTATATATATAATGTGCCGAATAGGTAAAACTTGCGATTTTGGCTTTTAAATAGCAACGCTCTTCTTGCCGAATAAGGTAAGCGAATATTTGTGTATGCAATAATTTCGCAAAAATCATTCTGAAACTAACGAGAAAATATATTTCTTTGTGTTTGTGTATTATTAAATTATTGTAAACTTATCTGAAATATGTTTAGTTGGATTAGGCTAAATTAAATTGCGTTTTTTATAATAAGGTTAAGTAAGTTTTCTAATTTTTTTTGGTACAAAATTATTATTTTTTTAAATTAACATAAATGAAAAAATATATCTTTAAAAGTACAAGAGAAAATTTTTAGAAAAGACTTAATTTTAAACAAGTTCTTGCTAATTGACCAATTTTACCTATTCGGCACTAATATATATATATATATATATAATGTATGTATATATATATATATATATATATATATATATATATATATATATATATATAATGTATGTATATATATATATATATATATATATATATATATATATATATATATATATATATATATATATATATATATATATATATATAATGTAGCTTTAATCAGGTTCCTGACCAGCCGGGCTGTGGCTCGTACGTTGGTTTGCGTGCAGCCACCAGTAACAGCCTGGTTGATCAGGCTCTGATCCACCAGGAGGCCTGGTCACAGACCGGGCCGCGGGGGCGTTGACCCCCGGAACTCTCTCCAGGTAAACTCTTTCTCCAGGTAACAACTCAGTTCAAACAATACGATATATTTGTGATAATGGGAGACATTCTAGTTTGATTAATAAAATTTGACGCGCTTAGTAAAACTCTTCCAGTAACTGATACGATTCTAACGATTCCACAACTTTTTAACAGTTTCAGTAAAATTTCTAACTTGGGCCTACTCGGTCTAAACTTATGGGGTATCATCCGTCTTATAGCATACATCATCATTTAATATTTTGAATCTGATCAGAAGAAACATTATTTAATTATAGAATATAAACGATTATCGCTATTTAATGGGCAAATTGGGATTTGTCACCTAATAGCAGCAAGAACGTTGCGTTCGGGGAACCATATCAGTGTTGAAAATAAGTATTCTCCACTTATGGAGTGGATTTCAACGATTCTGTTTTTTTTTAACCAATTTACTATAAATTTGCCCGAAGACAAAACTTAGCTGGTAGTATTCTGGCCGTGCGATGCATCAGATAATAAATATTGGAACCATTTGGAAGTTAACTGAAATTATTTAACGTGAGTTAAAGGGAACAAAAATTTCTCACTGTTTTACACACAAAATGGTCAAATCTGCACTTAGATTTGAATTTCAGTCTCCGCCTTCGTCAGCTTACGAGGCATTTTATTTAAACGTTCGAACCTACGCAGATGAGGGTTTTGGAAGATATCCCTGTGATTCTAGGATGCCGTGGGCGGTTTCAATAACTTTGGTCATAAGTCGCTTGCTCACGCCAGTTGATCCTAGAATCTGGTTCTAGTGACCGTGTACAAGCTTTGAACTTTTTGTAGCCTGATGGATGAAGCCTTCTCGAGTAATAAACAGAACGGAGCCCCAGGGATGGCTATATACAGGTCATACACGAGGGAATAAATAGTACTAGAAGGAAGATCATTGTGGACACTTGTAGGTTTGCCGATAACAGTAAAATAGCTTTCTAGTCTCCGTATCAGAAGACACTAGCAAGCTAGCGGAGGGACCTGGATTGGGTGATGTTGTGGTCGGAGAAGTGGCAGATGCTATTCAGTGCGAACCATTGTAAGGTTCAAATCCTGGGAGCAGAAAATAATGTCACTTATAAGGTAAATAATGAAGATCTTAGAGCGAATGAAAAAATAAAAAACAGAAGTTCTGGTTAGCAGAAATATAAAGCCGAGCCGACAGTGCACAAGTGTTCACAATTTATTTTTATTGTTTTTTTTTTATTAACACATCGGCCGTTTCCCACTGAGGCAGAGTGACCGAAAAAGAAGAAACACTCTCACCAT
>NW_027200278.1:0-10000 GCF_038502225.1 Cherax quadricarinatus | reverse complement strand
ACATGAGCTTTATCATACCTCGCCTTAAAACTATGTATGGTTCCCGCCTCCACTACTTCACTTTCTAGACTATTCCATGACTTGACTACTCTATGACTGAAGAAATACTTCCTAACATCCCTTCGATTATTTGTACTGTGTATTTGTACTGTGTACTGTGTATTTGTGTGTGTATATGTGTATATGTGTGTGTGTGTATATGTGTGTGTGTGTGTGTGTATATATGTGTGTGTGTGTGTGTGTATATATGTGTGTGTGTGTGTGTGTGTATGTATGTGTGTATTTATGTGTGTGTGTGTGTGTGTGTGATATCTCTCCTGAAAGGATTTCCTATAACACCAACAGCCTGTTTTTTCTTTAATAAAAATATATAATCCTGTGTGGGGGGGAAGTGTGTGTAGGGAGGGGAGGGAGGGAGGGAGGGGAGGGGAGGGAGGGAGGGGGAGCTTACAGCAGGAGCTCCAGTGATTTAACGAATATTTCGCTCTAGCTACTCGACTCTCAATACCAGAATCGTTCACATGAAAAATTTAGTGAAAGAAATGAATGAATTTATGCATCCTCGTTTTGAATATATTTTTATCTTTTTTATGTATTGTCTTTATTCGTATTTTTACTTCTCTAGTTCAGAAATTTCTCTTCGTCTTGAGGAATAACTGATCACTTAATAACAATGACGTTTTTTTCACTTTTAGCTTAAATTTAATGTATGACTGGGAAGCTATAAACCCGTAGGGGTCATAAGGAGTGAGAGGTAATCAGGTGTGTCAAGGAGAAACAGCTGCTGATTTGTGGCATTCATGAGGGGAGTGGTAAACCTGTAGGGGGTCATGTTGCACCCTGGAAAAGGGTGGAGGGGGAATGGGAGCCATTCAGATTCGATCCACTCCCTTGGATCAAGAGCCCCTCACAGCTAAACATGGAGTGGTGTGTGTGTGTGTTATTGACTGAAATGTACTTCGCGTATATTTTCTCCTGCACAGGTGACGTGGATGAAGAGAGACGATGATCAACTCCTGACTGTGGGACAACAAGTGTATGCAGCAGAGACACGCTTCTCAGCCACTCACTCCCATCATAGTAAGGTCAGTCCCACAGTAAGGTTACTCCCGCCACAGCAAGGTCACTCTCACCATAGCAAGGTCAGTCCCACCACAGCAAGGCCACTCCCACCACAGCAAAGTCACTCCCACAGTAAGGTTACTCTCACCACAGCAAGGTCAGCCCCACCAAAGCAAGGTCACTTCTACAGTAAGGCTACTCCCACAACAGCAAGGTCAGTCCCACCATAGCAAGGTCACTCCCACAGCAAGGTCACTCCCACAGTAAGGTTATTCCCACCACAAGGTCAGTCTCACCATAGCAAGGTCAGTCCCACCACAGCAAAGTCACTCTCGCACATCAAGGTCACTCCCACAGCAAGGTCAGTTCCACCACAGCAAGGTCAGTTCCACCACAGCAAGGTCACTCCTACCACAGTAAGGTCACGTCCACCACAGCAAGGTCACGTCCACCACAGCAAGGTCAGTCTCACACATCATGGTCAGGTGCCCCCAACCTTTCAAATTAAGCCATTTTATTCCTACAGTCATGGCAAAATGGATATTCCTATTAAAAGCTCTACACCATAGCAGGATAAATCCTACCATACACACTGCATGATCAAAAACTATTCTTATTATTCACTTCACCCTGTGTATGAGCAAGAACATTCTTACCATACACCTGGTCACAGACTGGGCCGCGGGGGCGTTGACCCCCTTGAAACCCTCTCCAGGTATACACCCTATGCATTAACAAGAACATTCCTACCATACCCTGATCATTCCAGCATTGCACCCTGCGCCATAAATCATCTTGTCCATGCACCTTGCGCCATAAATCATCTTGTCCATGCACCCTGCGCCATAAATCATCTTGTCCATGCACCTTGCGCCATATATCATCTTGTCCATGCACCCTGCGCCATAAATCATCTTGTCCATGCACCTTGCGCCATAAATCATCTTGTCCATGCACCCTGCGCCATAAATCATCTTGTCCATGCACCCTGCGCCATAAATCATCTTGTCCATGCACCTTGCGCCATAAATCATCTTGTCCATGCACCCTGCGCCATAAATCATCTTGTCCATGCACCCTGCGCCATAAATCATCTTGTCCATGCACCCTGCGCCATAAATCATCTTGTCCATGCACCTTGCGCCATAAATCATCTTGTCCATGCACCCTGCGCCATAAATCATCTTGTCCATGCACCCTGCGCCATAAATCATCTTGTCCATGCACCCTGCGCCATAAATCATCTTGTCCATGCACCCTGCGCCATAAATCATCTTGTCCATGCACCCTGCGCCTTAAATCATCTTGTCCATGCACCTTGCGCCATAAATCATCTTGTCCATGCACCCTGCGCCTTAAATCATCTTGTCCATGCACCCTGCGCCATAAATCATCTTGTCCATGCACCCTGCGCCATAAATCATCTTGTCCATGCACCTTGCGCCATGCACCCTGCGCCATAAATCATCTTGTCCATGCACCCTGCGCCATAAATCTTGTCCATGCACCCTGCGCCATAAATCATCTTGTCCATGCACCCTGCGCCATAAATCATCTTGTCCATGCACCCTGCGCCATAAATCTTGTCCATGCACCCTGCGCCATAAATCATCTTGTCCATGCACCCTGCGCCATAAATCATCTTGTCCATGCACCCTGCGCCATAAATCATCTTGTCCATGCACCTTGCGCCATAAATCATCTTGTCCATGCACCTTGCGCCATAAGTCACCTTGTCCATGCACGCTGCGCCGTAAGTCACCTTGTCCATGCACCCTGCGCCATAAGTCGCCTTGTCCATGCACGCTGCGCCGTAAGTCACCTTGTCCATGCACCCTGCGCCATAAGTCACCTTGTCCATGCACCCTGCGCCATAAGTCTTGTCCATGCACCCTGCGCCATAACTCATCTTGTCCATGCACCCTGCGCCATAAATCATCTTGTCCATGCACCTTGCGCCATAAATCATCTTGTCCATGCACCCTGCGCCATAAATCATCTTGTCCATGCACCCTGCGCCATAAATCATCTTGTCCATGCACCCTGCGCCATAAATCATCTTGTCCATGCACCTTGCGCCATAAATCATCTTTTCCATGCACCCTGTGCCATAAGTCACCTTGTCCATGCACCCTGCGCCGTAAGTCACCTTGTCCATGCACCCTGCGCCATAAGTCACCTTGTCCATGCACGCTGCGCCGTAAGTCACCTTGTCCATGCACCCTGCGCCATAAGTCACCTTGTCCATGCACGCTGCGCCGTAAGTCACCTTGTCCATGTACCCTGCGCCATAAGTCATCTTGTCCATGCACCCTGCGCCATAAATCATCTTGTCCATGCACCTTGCGCCATAAGTCATCTTGTCCATGCACCTTGCGCCATAAGTCACCTTGTCCATGCACCCTGCGCCGTAAGTCACCTTGTCCATGCACCCTGCGCCGTAAGTCACCTTGTCCATGTACCCTGCGCCATAAGTCACCTTGTCCATGCACCTGCGTCCTAAGGTCATTGCTCCCACATAATAAGCACTACAAGGTCATTGCTATTATATAGCCTGCACCATGAGGTCATTTCTGCCTTATTCCTTACACCACAGCAAGATTAGTCCGGGTAAAAATGGTATGTGATACCGACAGGTTGCTGGTAAAAGAAAACATTATGTAAACCAGATATTTTAACACATTTGGAATGACCAAGTTCTTAGGAGCGAAACGTTGCCAATAAAATGTGCTGGTGTTTGCATTTTGTGTTCTTTTTTCAACAAAATAGTCCTACCCACTTACCAATACACTTCGCATTACAATAAGGCCACTTCTCACCTGGGAGAAAAAAAAAACTCCAACGACACTACATATGAAACCCCTTCCACTCCACAAACGAACCTCTTTATTCCTGTATCAAGCTCGCAACACACACACGGGATCCGAGAGACTTTGAACCTTTATTTCTGGGAGTCTTAACTCTTATTATTCATTTTTTTTCTATTGTACTTGGGAATTCAGCTCTCCTATATTCCACTCATAATCCAGAGATTTCAGAAAAGATGACGTATAAGCCACTGATGAATGTAGCTGCCTGGAAAGGCCTCACTTCCCCGTCTTTTCAGAGAGGCATTCAGAGCCGCTGTGCTTTTATATCCAAATATATTGTTCCACGATAATACAATGCAAGGTTGAAAAAAAATAGCTCTGGTGATTAACTGAGGCCGCGGAAAAGGTCATTTTAAATAAACCAATGAGACTGTTGGAGAGAGGGGAGCGAGAGTCATTGGTTGGTTACAGGGGAAGGGCGGGTCAGGCTCCACCTCCCTGCCAGGGTAACACGGCTCTGATTGGTTGCCTCTTTAAGCTAAATAATTTCAGTTGTGCCCGCCGCTAACGAACTCGAAAAGTCTTCGTTTGCAAGAATAAAATCAAAAGATAATATACATAAAAGCAATGAATATTCACATTGATGAGAATTATTCTCGCTAACGAGTAGGAAAATCTCCTAGCGGGGAAAAGAATATATGGATGAATAGGCATGTTTGCGCGAGCATTAAACTGAAATTTACAGACTTGCTTTCAAAATACTACGGATGTATGTGAGTTTACCACAGGCTGACAATTTATGTATTATCATGAGAATAATTAAATTGTGTAATGGCAAGGGGTTACAGATGAATACAAACAATGGCAGTTTTAAATTTGCAACTCTCGTATATTGGCTAAATGTTCTACAATTTTTTGTGTGTATTGGTATGTGATGTTAAACTGTGACCACTGAAGTACTAACCTGACAGGTTTTGGGCTAAATGTTTATATTTTTTTCCTAGTTTTTGACGTATAGGGGAAGGGTGATAAATTCACGTGTTCGTGTGTAAGTCGGTTTATATATATATATTTTGTTTCTCTCTCTTGCTTACTCTCATTCTTTCACTATCATTTTCTTACTTTCTCTCTCTCTCTCTCTCACCCCTTCACTCTACCCTCCAGGCTTGGGAGCTCTGGGTGAAGGACATTCAGCTGTCAGATGCGGGCCACTACGAGTGTCAGCTCACCACTCATCCTCCAGTGACCTTTTTCTTCACACTCAAAGTTACACGTGAGTACACGTACCATACTCGTTTGTTCTGCAACCTTCATTGATTTTCAGTTTATTTCACAACCCTGGCGCATGTTGATATAACTATCCTTAAATTCTAATTTGTTTTAATATTTTGCTATAAATCAGCGTTTTAATTTGAGTGTTTCTATTGGCAGGCATGTTATGTGTTTATGAAAATTTAGTAACGAGGGGCTATTGTACCTTTTTTTTTTTTTTATCTTATCCTGATGTAACTTTATATACATAGTCCCTTCAAGCTTTGTGTTTAATTTGGCTTTCTTACATTTACTGTCAGTGAAATTTTTTTTTTATTTTGCTTAATGTTAAATATATTTTAATGTACGACTGTACAGTTTTATACTGTGAACCTCCTGAAAATATTTCCGTATATTTCAATTTTTGTTTTTTCTTTAAGCTCTTTTGTACATTAAGTTCAGTTGTACTTTTTTTCCTTGTACGTTTAATTGTTATAATATATTCTGAAAATATTTGTTCCCTTTTTAAACGTTTCATTAAGACTTTGTAATTACTTTTCTTGCACTATGATTTCATTTGGTCTTTCGTAATCTATGCAATTATGGCAATGGAATTGCCCGACTACCCGGGCTCACTCGCGGCCTCATTACTGCACTAAGAGCTTCAAATTATCTTCTTTACATCAATACTTATTTTCCGTTCATTTATTTCTGAACTGTTGCGGCCTTTTGGTAGAGAGCAGTTGCTACTTTCAGTACTTCGTATGTATGCATTTGTGTGTGTGTATGTGTACGTACATATTCACTGGGATGTGTTTGCCTATTAACTTAAAAAATTGGTCATATGGGCCCTATTTTGTCTCCGCGTCTGTTTTATTCCACTTACCATCCTGAGACTAAAGAAATATTTCCTAATATATCTCTGACTCATCTGTGCTCTTAGCTTCTACCTATGCCGCCTTGCACCCGAGTCTCGCATTTGAATCAGTTTCACCCCGTCTCCTTGATTGGCACTTCTGATTGCCTTTAACTTCATTTTCATGTCTCCCCTTGGTCCTTCTCTTTTCCAAGGTGAACGGAGTTAATTCTTCGAGCCTCTCATAATCCAGCCCTCGCTGTTGAAGAACCAGGCCTGCTTACAAATCTCTCTCTTTATCTTTCTCTGGCTTCTGAACGTTCTTTTCTAGGTTTGGACTCTGTTCTGGTGCTGTTTTAAAATAGGTCTGACATTCGACTTGTCTAATGTCTTGAAGAATTCATTACTGATGTTTCTGAAGGCACTTCTAAGACGTGTTATCCTCGCATGCACTGCTGCTCCAGTGTATTTTCTTGCATAAATATTTGCTCTAACGTCTTCCCTCCTCATTTATATACCTTATCTATTCTTCACCCTCTTTAATTTGTTTTACCTTGCACCTATCAGGATTAAACTGTAGTAGCTACTTTAACCACTTCTGTAGTCTGCTCAAATGTTTTTTTCTAGCAGAGTTAGACACTTAACTCCTGGCTCCCTATCCTTCCAGCTTCCTGGACCTGTGTGATCTGGCGTCATGGTGCCTTATCATGTCTACTCTTGATTTTGTGTATCAAATTTGTGTCTGCCAACGCCTCATCCAAGTCATTCTACGTCTCAACCCTGTGTGCGTGTGTGCGCATGCGTGTGTGTGCGTGTGTATGCGCGTGTGTGTGCGTGTGTATGCGCGTGTGTATGCGCGTGTGTATGCGCGTGTGTATGCGCGTGTGTATGCGCGTGTGTATGCGCGTGTGTGTGTGTGTGTGTGTGTGTGTGTGTGTGTGTGTGTGTGTGTGTGTGTGTGTGTGTGTTCGCCCACGCGCGGATATCTTGAAAGTATATCTCACAAGAAGAGAACCACAAAAGTAGAACATGTGATAAGATTACGTAAGAGGGCATGAGAGTAGGAGAGGATAACACCAATGGGATAAGTCATATCATTACACCAGTAATACAAGAGGCGAAGATACAACAGAATAAACGATAACTATACAAGGCAAGATAGACTCGTACATTAGTGCCAGAGGTGTGTGTGTGTGTGTGTGTGTGTGTGTGTGTGTGTGTGTGTGTGTGTGTGTGTGTGTGTGGCACCCTTCCCTCCACTAAATGTCAGGCGTCAATAATCAATCAAGTGGTCGATAACAGACCATCCCCCTCCCCCCGATAAAGTCTGCCCTGGGGTTGTAGGGAGGTGGGGTTGTAGGGAGGTTGTAAGTAGGAAGGCTGTATAAGACATTGTAGGCAGGTATAAGAATGAAGGAACACTGCAGTAGGCCCAGTGACCTGTGCTACGAACTGCAGATAAGAGACTGAACATTCTCTCTCTCTCTCTCTCTTTTTCTCTCCCCTCGATGACAAGATAATCGGATCAAAATCTGAATTACTTGGAAATCACTTAATTACCTTATCATTAAAAGTAGATTAATCTCGGCCACATTTTAAATCAAGTTCAAATTAAAGTCTGCCAAGTAAATTTGATGGAGTATATATTATTGATACACTCCTGGGGGTGTGCAGGCGTGCTTACATGTGGGCGTGCGTGCGTGCCTGTGGTTGTCTGGATGTGCATGTAAGTTTGCATGATTGGCGTGCGTGGTTGGCGTGCGTGAGTCACTGATGGCTATACAACACAATAGCGAACACTGTAAAGCAGAATATAATATACATACTATTACCAATAAGAGCGAGAGAGGGAGAGGACAAAGGAGGGAGGGAGCAAGCAAGCAAGAGAGGGAGCAAGGAAGCAAGCAAGCAACTGAGGGAGGGAGGGAGACAACCCTATGAACAATATATATATATATATATATATATATATATATATATATATATATATATATATATATATATATATATATATATATATATATATATATGTTGTTAGGTAAGACACATATGCAACAGTTAGGTATCTTTATTTCGAAACGTTTCGCCTACACAGTAGGCTTCTTCAGTCGAGTACAGAAAAGTTGATAGAAGCAGAAGAGACTTGAAGACGATGTAATCAGCCCATCACCCTTAAAGTTTTGAGGTGGTCAGTTCCTCAGTCTGGAGAAGAGCATATGTGTCTTACCTAACAACCTGTCGGTATTTTATACCATTTCATATATATATTATGCATGCAAAACAACCACTGTGAAAGAACAGTGAAATTCCAAGCGCTTTCGTAACTTCTCACATTATCAAGGAACTATATAGTTCTTTGATAATGTGAGAAGTCACGAAAACGCTTGGAATTTCACTATTTTTCACAGTGGTTGTGTTGCATATTCTGAAATCACCTGTTTACTGTGATCTTATTGCGCATATATATAAATATGATGTTCAATGAAGACAAATTCCAACTACTCGTTTTGGAAAACTGGAGGAAATAATAACTAGGACTGAGTATACTACAAACTCCAATCACACAATAGAGCGGAAAAGTAATGTGAAGGACCTGGGTGTGGTAATGTCCGAAGACCTCACCTTCAAGGACCACAACAATGCCACTATCACATCTGCGAGGAAACTGATAGGATGGATAATGAGAACATTCAAAAGAGATCCTAAGCCAGTGATGATCCTTTTTAAATCACTTATTCTCTCTAGGCTGGAATACTGCTGTACATTAACATCCCCATTCAAGGCAGGTGAAATTGCAGAACTAGAAAATGTACAGAGAACCTTTACTGCACTAGAGCGCAGGCGAGAGAGATGTATAATCTACACCTGGAAGATTCTGGAGGGACTGGTCCCTAATATGCACACAGCAATCACTCCATACGAAAGCAAAAACTTGGCAGGCGATGCAACTTACCCCCAGTGAAAAGTAGGGGCGTCACTGGTACACTACGAGAAAACGCAGTGAGTGTCCGGGGCCCAAGACTGTTCAACAGCCTCCCACCAGCAATAAGGGGCATTACGGGAAGACCCCTGGTTGTCTTCAAGAGGGAGCTGGACAGATACCTAAAGACGATGCCGCATCAGCCGGGCTGTGGTTCGTACGTTGGATTGCGTGCTGCCAGCAGTAACAGCCTCGTTGATCAGGACCTGATCCACCGGGAGGCCTAGTCGTGGACGGGGCCGCGGGGGCGTTGATCCCCGGAATGCCCTCCAGGTAGACTCCAGGTAAGGTTTGAACCCTGTAAGTTCCTAATGAGAGCTGGAAGCGCCGTCACCAGACCACACCACGTGACATCAAACACCTCATCACACCACTTCAGGGTCACTTGCAATCAAGTGCAAGGCTTGAAAGGTTTGTTACTTGGAGTTCTTATCTGGGGGCACAGTTCTTGCCTGGCCAAAAAAAAAAAAAAAAAAAAAAAAAAAAAAAAAAAAAAAAAAAAAAAAAAAAAAAAAGCATCTCCGGCATACCTGGAGGGGATATTTCTCCTTTCGTCTAAATTTAATGAAACTTTTGGCTCATGATACAGATGAAATTATGGATAAAAGTTTCTGATGGTGAAAAATTAACTTCTAATAGTTTTTGTTTTGCGGTATCTGTACTATGGCAGCGAACTGGTCACGGCAGTAGCAAGATGCTGATATTTTAAATTAAATATTAGAACGATACATGCTGAAAAAACTGAGTAACTAAACTATTCTACATCTTTATAAATAAAACAATAATAAATTCTCTAAACGCGTCCTTCTGGAGTTTTACAACTCACCGCGAGTTCAATCCCCGCCAACGCATCGCTAAAATTGACAAGAAGCAACATACAGTGCACAAGAAAGCCATTAGAGAAGTCCTCTACTTTTCTCGCCCCATTTGTGATTTGACAATGATCCACGACGGACTGAAACGTCGTCATAAAGTTCCTCTCCTCCGTGTGGGTTTTTAATGAAGTGTTTCTGCCACGATATTGTGACCTTTTATACTCTA
>NW_027200277.1:0-22432 GCF_038502225.1 Cherax quadricarinatus | reverse complement strand
CCTGCCCTGATGGAAATAAATGGTATAAAATACCGACAAATGGAAATATAAACACATATGCAGTATAATGTGATCTTCTCAATCGCATTCGCAACATCAACATCAGGAACAAGAAACTTTCCAGCCTTGACGTGACTTCCCTATTCACCAAAGTACCTACTACACAAGCCATCGATCTCTTGCGCAGGAAAATTGACGACTCACTTGATCTTCCCATTCCAGCCAGCGATTTCATCGACCTTGTTGAACTATGTGTTGGCTTTACGTGTTTCTCTTTCGAAAATCACCTCTTTCAGCAGACTTTTGGACTACCCATGGGTTCGCCACTCAGTGCGGTCCTGGCAAACCTATACATGGAACATCTAGAAGCCGAACGTTTCTCCACCATTATTCCTTCGTCTGTCACCTGGCTCCGTTATGTTGACGACATTCTCCTCATAACTCCTAAACGCTTCAATGTTCAAGCTCTCCAAGACAAGCTCAACCAGGTCGAGCCTTCAATCCAGTTCACACTTGAAGAAGAAGTCGACAACACTCTACCTTTCCTTGATGTTCTGCTTTGCAAAGCTGACCACGAACTTCGTTTTAAAGTCTATCGAAAACCCACCAACCAAAACGATCTTCTCCACTTTTACTCTCACCACGACACCAAAACCAAACGTGGTGTAATTATAGGCTTCTTCCTGCGAGCACTCAGAATCTGCAGCAATGAGTTTCTTGAAGAAGAATGCACGATGATTGAACAAGTATTTTCTAAACTCCACTATCCTCGTCACTTCATCAGAGACTGCAGACGACGGGCATTAAACATCTTCAACTCACCCAGAGAAGACACTGCCGAGAAGAGATACACAGTCCTCCCCACCAACTCCATTGCCAAACACGTTTCCAACATCTTTTCCAATACCTCATTTCAAGTATCTACCTCCACAACCACGACCATCAAGGACATTACCAGTGATAGACAGGACAAGCTTCCACCCTCTGCAGGGGTATACATAATCCCTTGTAATGACTGCAACAAGTTATACGTGGGCAAAACATCAAGGGACCTCCAAACACGTATTTCAGAACATCAATACGCAAGCAGGTCTGACGACACAAGGAATGCCTGCGTACAACACCGTAATTCACACAACCACTTGATAAACTACAGAAACTCAAGACTTATCGCCACAGAAGACAACACTCAATACCGAAGAATCCTGGAATCATCACTTATTTCTATATCCGACAACTTCAACCAGAATAGTGGCTTCTATAACATAGCTGAACCACTTGCCAAGAAACTTCTTCATCGCTATCCCACATAAGAACACTGTAGAAGGTCTGCTCACAAACTTATTCAATCTCCTTTCCAAGCTACCCAAGATTTTAGACTCTATAACCCCACTCGGTACATCATCAGATGCAGCATTCTCCACCTGACCTCAGCACTCTGAACCTGACTATAAATACTCGCGTTCCTTCCACCCCAGGTAGTTCTGTTTGTGACTTGAAAAAGCCCACTGTGTGGGCGAAACGTAGTCAATAAAGGATCACATTATACTACATATGTGTTTATATTTCCATCCTGCTCTGACCTGACTCATAGTAACACAGGAGTTACTTGTGATGCGTTTCACCCTCTGGATTGTGATTATTATTTATGCGAATTATATGTACTTCCATTTCGCTTCAAACGTGTTTACAGTTACCATTTGCTAACCATGAGCAATGATCATATTGTGATGAATGGTTTGAAAAACCGACAAGTTGAAGATTGAGACACTTATGCAGCATATGGGAATCTTTATTCAGGAAAAGTTTCGCCACACAGTGGCTTCATCAGTCCAATACAAAGAGGAAGGCGTAAGGAGAGGAGGAGTATGAGGTAATCAGTCCCTCAGCCTGGAGTCGATGTGTTCAGTCCATCATTCTTGTAGAATGTACAGCATAGGGCCGTAGACGTGGCTTATATACTGTAGAGAGGTGAGGTGAAGCAGGCGGAGGCGGGGTCATAGTGGTACCATCCATTAGTCGAATAGGTCTTCGACACTGCAGCATCATGGGATCTTGTTACAAAGATTTCTTCAACACTTGTTCAACCTTTGGACGAAGACCTACTTCGACTAGTGGATGGTACCACTATGACCCCGCCTCCACCTGCTTCACCTCACCTCTCTACAGTATATAAGCCACGTCTATGGCCCTATGCTGTACATTCTACAAGATTGATGGATATTACTTTTACGCCTGTATGCCTGCGTGTGGGGTAGACATAATGATTATCACACCTTTTCTTTATTTCTCCAGGTAAATTCAACCTGGTGAAATCACATTCCCAGCATTTCAAAACATAAAATGATGAATCATTCATGTCTGTGCTTCATTTTGTTACTATGTATGACAATGGGAGCATGTGAGTGTCATGGGTCAATGGAGTTTCAGGGAGATAGTTCCTTGGAGACTAAGGAAAATTGGGTTTTGTCCAGCTTCATGGTTGATTATTGATGACCCAAGGAATCTGGACAACACTATGAGCAAACTTTAACACGCCGTTAGAGCACGGCTGTGTCTGTCTTTCTGACTGCCTGTGTCTGTCTGTCTCTGTCTCTGTCTCTCTCTCTGCCAGTCAGTCTCTCTATTTCCGAGAGTATTTTCTGTTACCGACACAGTCACACACTTTTGCACATTCTATATATATAGAAGATGGTGGCAAGAAAATGCAGGATTCTTTGTTGATATGAATGATTTACAAAACACCAGAACCGCTTACTTATTCAGCTTCTGTTTTTAAGTCATACTTCATTTTTTCTTGATCTACTGTAGCTTAAGAGATCATAAGACTGAGGATACTCTCTGAGTGAAGAACTCAAAGGGTTGCACCTTATATTAGAAAGAAGTCGTGTCCAATATACTCAGCAGTGCTTCTTAGAACAGCAAATTTATAAGAGAGTTTTAGAAATGTGAAACAATATATCAACTGACTTTAGACCATATAAGACCAGTCATGGAGTTTTTTTTTAATTTCAAAATGTCTAAATATGCCAAGGTTTTGTCTTCCTTATCTCTAGAGTAAAATGCTATTAATATTTTTGAGAATTTAAGGATGTTTTTGTCAGTTTGTCGCTATTGAAAATTCTGTTGTTACAACTTGCTGTATCTGTGGGGTGGCCCCGGTGGCCTGGTGGCTGAAGCTCCCGCTTCACACACGGAGGGCCCGGGTTCGATTCTAGGCGAGTGGAAACATTTTGACGCGTTTCCTTACACATACTGTCCTGTTCACCTAACAGCAAATAGGTACTTGGGTGTTAGTCGACTGGTGTGGGTCGCATCCTGGGGGACAAGATTAAGGTCCCCAATGGAAATAAGTTACAGTCCTCGATGACGCACTGACTTTCTTGGATTATCTTGAATGGCTAACTCTCTGGGGTTAAAAATCCGAAGAAAATCTTATAAAAGTTGCTTTTCTGTTTTTAGTCTTGTCATAATGGATTAATTTTTCTGTCGTCTTTTAATTTTTAGTATTGTATAATGTATGTAGTGCGGATGACAAGAAATAGATGATTGCTGATGTTATGAATGAAAAGAAGTTGGATGTCCTGGCCCTAAGCGAAACAAAGCTGAAGGGGGTAGGGGAGTTTCGGTGGGGAGAAATAAATGGGATTAAATCTGGAGTATCTGAGAGAGTTAGAGCTAAGGAAGGGGTAGCAATAATGTTGAAGGATCAGTTATGGAAGGAGAAAAGAGAATATGAATGTGTCAATTCAAGGATTGTGTGGATTAAAGTAAAGGTTGTATGCGAAAAGTGGATCATAATAAGCGTTTATGCACCTGGAGAAGAGAGGAATGTAGAGGAGAGAGAGAGATTTTGGGAGATGTTAAGTGATTGTATAGGAACCTTTGAACCAAGTGAGAGAGTAATTGTGGTAGGGGACCTGAATGCTAAAGTAGGAGAAAATTTTAGAGAGGGTGTGGTAGGTAAGTTTGGGGTGCCAGGTGTAAATGATAATGGGAGCCCTTTGATTGAACTTTGTATAGAAAGGGGTTTAGTTATACGTAATACATATTTTAAGAAAAAGAGGATAAATAAGTATACAAGATATGATGTAGGGCGAAATGACAGTAGTTTCTTGGATTATGTTGGTGGATAAAAGACTGTTGAGTAGACTTCAGGATGTACATGTGTATAGAGGGGCCACTGATATATCATATCACTTTTTAGTTGCAGCGACAGTGAGAGTAAAAGGTAGATGGGATACAAGGAGAATAGAAGCATCACGTAAGAGAGAGGTGAAGGTTTATAAACTAAAAGAGGAGGCAGTTAGGGTAAGATATAAACAACTATTGGAGGATAGATGGGCTAATGAGAGCATAGGCAATGGGGTCGAAGAGATATGGGGTAGGTTTAAAAATGTAGTGTTGGAGTGTTCAGCAGAAGTTTGTGGTTACAGGAAGGTGGGTGCGGGAGAGAAGAGGAGCAATTGGTGGAATGATGATGTAAAGAGAGTAGTAAGGGAGAAAAAGTTAGCATATGAGAAGTTTTTACAAAGTAGAAGTGATGCAAGGAGGGAAGAGTATATGGAGAAAAAGAGAGAGGTTAAGAGAGTTGTGAAGCAATGTAAAAAGAGAGCAAATGAGAGAGTGGGTGAGATGTTATCAACAAATTTTGTTGAAAATAAGAAAAAGTTTTGGAGTGAGATTAACAAGTTTAGGAAGCCAAGAGAACAAATGGATTTGTCAGTTAAAAATAGGAGAGGAGAGTTATTAAATGGAGAGTTAGAGGTATTGGGAAGATGGAGGGAATATTTTGAGGAATTGTTAAATGTTGATGAAGATAGGGAAGCTGTGATTTCGTGTATAGGGCAAGGAGGAATAACATCTTGTAGGAGTGAGGAAGAGCCAGTTGTGAGTGTGGGGGAAGTTCGTGAGGCAGTAGGTAGAATGAAAGGGGGTAAGGCAGCTGGGATTGATGGGATAAAGATAGAAATGTTAAAAGCAGGTGGGAATATAGTTTTGGAGTGGTTAGTGCTATTATTTAAAAAATGTATGGAAGAAGGTAAGGTACCTAGGGATTGGCAGAGAGCATGCATAGCTCCTTAGTATAAAGGCAAAGGGGACAAAAGAGAGTGCAAAAATTATAGGGGGATAAGTCTGTTGAGTATACCTGGTAAAGTGCATGGTAGAGTTGTTATTGAAAGAATTAAGAGTAAGACGGAGAATAGGATAGCAGATGAACAAGGAGGCTTTAGGAAAGATAGGGCGTGTTTGGACCAGGTGTTTACAGTGAAACATATAAGTGAACAGTATTTAGATAAGGCTAAAGGTTTTTGTGGCATTTATGGATTTGGAAAAGGCGTATGACAGGGTGGATAGGGGGGCAATGTGGCAGATGTTGCAGATGTATGGTATAGGAGGTAGGTTGCTGAAAACAGTGAAGAGTTTTTATGAGGATAGTGAGGCTCAAGTTAGAGTGTGTAGGAAAGGGGGAGATTATTTCCCAGTAAAAGCAGGCCTTAGACAAGGATGTGTGATGTCACCATAGTTGTTCAATATATTTATAGATGGGGTTGTAAGAGAAGTAAATGTTAGGGTCTTGGCAAGAGGTGTATAGTTAACAAATAAAGAATCACACATAAAGTGGGAGTTGTCACAGTTGCTCTTTGCTGATGACACTGTGCTCTTGGGTGATTCTGAAGAGAAGTTGCAGAGGTTGGTGGATGAATTTGGTAGGGTGTGTAAAAGAAGAAAATTGAAAGTGAATACAGGAAAGAGTACGGCTATGAGGATAACAAAAAGATTAGGTGATGAAAGATTGGATATCAGATTGGAGGGAGAGAGTATGGAAGAGGTGAACGTATTCAGATATTTGGAAGTGGACGTGTCAGCAGATGGGTCTATGAAAGATGAGGTGAATCATAGAATTGATGAGGGGAAAAGGGTGAGTGGCACACTTCGGAGTCTGTGGAGACAAAGAACTTTGTCCTTGGAAGCAAAGAGGGGAATGTATGAGAGTATATTTTTAACAACGCTCCTGTATGGGTGTGAAGCATGGGTGATGAATGTTGCAGCGAGGAGAAGGCTGGAGGCAGTGGAGATGTCATGTCTGAGGGCAAAGTGAGGTGTGAATATAATGCAGAGAATTCGTAGTTTGGAAGATAGCAGGAGGTGCGGGATTGCCAAAACTGTTGTCCAGAGGGCTGAGGAAGGGTTGTTGAGGTGGTTCGGACATGTAGAGAGAATGGAGCGAAACAGAATGACTTCAAGAGTGTATCAGTCTGTAGTGGAAGGAAGGCGGGGTAGGGGTCGGCCTAGGAAAGGTTGTAGGGAGGGGGGTAAAGGAGGTTTTGTGTGCGAGGGGCTTGGACTTCCAGCGGGCATGCGTGAATGTGTTTGATAGGAGTGAATGGAGACAAACGGTTTTTAATACTTGACGTGCTGTTGGAGTGTGAGCAAAGTAACATTTATGAAGGGATTCAGGGAAACCGGCAGGCCGGACTTGAGTCCTGGAGATGGGAAGTACAGTGCCTGCACTCTAAAGGAGGTGTGTTAATGTTGCAGTTTAAAAACTGTAGTGTAAAGCACCCTTCTGGCAAGACAGTGATTGAGTGAATGATGGTGAAAGTTTTTCTTTTTCGGGCCACCCTGCCTTGGTGGGAATCGGCCAGTGTTTTAATAAAAAAAATATAATGGGCATAGTGAAAGCTGTACTTGGTACATGACAAACACACACATTTTGAAATATGAGCAGAAACATCCTAAACAAATCTTACGCCTTTTACTGCGTTACGTAAATAAATGTCCTGCATCCTAGGGGTTAACAACCTGCCTATTCTAGGGGCATTTAAAATATTAAACCACATAAACCAACCTAGGGCCAAGTTTGTTACTTCACATAATTTATTAAGTGTTAATTAAGTGGTCACTACTTATAATTAATATAAGGAAGGACATAAACATTAACGTAAAAAAATAACTATTAACAGTAAATTTACATATATAACATAAAACCTACCCACTACATACAAAAAAAAAAAAACACCAGTACACCTTTACCGAGTACTCACATTAGTTCACTAGCACACTGCTACTAGTGATTATAAAACAAACATCTGCAAACAGTGATGTTCCATGTCCCTCATCATTTCTGCCGGCCTCTTTGCCTGCAATCAAAACACTAAGAGAGTACTCTCCCAAAACATAAACAGGCCTCTCCTCATACAGATATATCAGGAGGTTAATTACATAATATTAAAGCAACCTGGAGGTTACCTGGCATAACCTGTGGCATAAACTGTGGCATAAACTTACCCAGAATCACCATCCCTACTCACACAAACACCAAAACATGACGTCTTTAGCTGCCGCTGTTCTCATACTCGCCCAAAAACACACCACACTTGCTCCTGTCCTGTCCTGACTACACTTCAGGTCTATTGCACGTGCCGAATAGATAAAACTTACCATTTTGTTTTAAATAGCAACCCTCGTCTTGCCGAATACGGCAAGGGAAAATCTGTGAATGCAATAATTTCGCAAAAATCATTCTAAACCTAACGAAAATATATATTTCATTGTAAAAAAAATGCCAAGGGCGGGGTTAGAACCCACCATTGTGTTTGGTTATTATTAAATTATTTTAAACTTCACTAAAATATATTTAGTTGAATTAGGCTAAATTAAATTGCGTTTATAATGTGTTAATAATAATATTTGTTAATAATATTTATTAACACATCGGCCGATTCCCACCAAAATACTGCGTGGAATAGATAAGATGGACAGAGACAGGTTGTTTCAGAGAGGGGACACAGAAACAAGGGGTCACAATTGGAAACTGAAGACTCAGACGAGTCACAGGGATGTTAGGAAGTATTTCTTCGGTCATAGAGGCTTCAGGAAGTGGAATAGCCTAACAAGTGATGTAGTGGAGGCAGGAATCATACATAGCTTTAAGACGAGGTATGACAAAGCTCAGGAAGCAGAGAGAGGACCTAGTAGCGATCAGTGAAGAGGCGGGGCAAGGAGCCGAGTCTCGACCCTTGCAACCACAATTAGGTGAGTACAATTAGGTGAGTACTCACACAGATTGCATTTTCTTGGAGTGTAAGAAGGCGTTTGACACAGCTCCACAAAAGAGATTAGTGCAAAAGCTGGAGGACCAGGCAGGGATAACAGGGAAGGCACTGCAAAGGATCAGGGAATACCTGCCAGGAAGACAGCAGTGAGTCATGGTACGAGGCGAGGTGTCAGAGTGGACGCCTATGACGAGTGGGGTTCCACAGGCGTCAGTCCTAGGACCGGTGTTGTTTCTGGTATTCGTGAACGACATGACGGAATAGATTCCAAAATGTCCTTGTTTGCAGATGTGAAGTTGATGAGAAGAATTCAATCGGACGAGGACCAGGCAGAACTACAAAGGGATCTGGACAGGCTGCAGGCCTGGTCCAGCAATTGGATCCTGGAGTTCAACCCCACCAAGTGCAAAGTCATGAAGATTGGGGAAAGGCAAAGAAGATCGCAGATGGAGTACAGTCTAGGGGGACAGAGACTACAAACCTCAATCTAGGAAAAGGATCTTGGGGTGAGTATAACACCAGGCACATCTCCTAAGGCGCACATCACCCAAATAACTGCTGGAGCATACAGGCGCCTAGCAAACCTAACAACAGCATTCCGCCATCTTAATGAGGAATCGTTCAGGACCCTGTACACCGTGTACGTTACGCCTTTATTGGAGTATGCAGTATCAGTTTGGAACCCATACCTATCCAAGCACGAAAAGAAAGAGAAATTGCAAATGTTTGCAACAAGACTATTCCCGGAGCTGCGACGCATGTCTTAGGAGGAGAGGTTAAGGGAAATCGACGTGACAACACTGAAGGACAGGAGAGATGGGGGGAATATGATAACGACATATAAAATACTGAGAGGAATCGACATAGTGAACAGAGACAGGATCTTCCAGAGATGGGACACAGCAACAAGGGGTCACAGTTGGAAGTTGAAAGGTCAGATGAATCACAGGGATGTTATGAAAAAATTTTTCAGTCATAAAGTTGTCAGGAAGTGGAATAGTCTGGGAAGTAATGTAGTGGAGGCAGGAGCCATACATAGCTTCAAGAAGAGGTATGATAAAGCTCATGGATCAGGAAGTGCGATCTTGTAGCGACCAGTGAAGAGGGGGGCCAGGAGCTGTGACTCGACCCCTGAAACGACAACTAGGTGAGTACAACTGAGTACCACACACACACACACACACACACACACACACACACACACACACACACACACAAAAGGGTCCTCGGAGCAAGCGATCACGTGGTATTCTGAGTTTTGACAACAGTTACAAGTGGATAGAGAAGCAGGAAGGGCAGGACGAATGAATCCAAACTACAAGAGAGAGGACTACATGGGCATGAGGAACTTCCTGTATGAAGTTCAGTGGGACAGAACTGGCAGAGAAATCAGTAAATGAGATAGAATATATGACAATTTGCAAGGCAGCATAGGAGAGGTTTGTACTCAAGGGCAACACATATAACGAGAAGGACAGGACGAGCCCTTCGTTCACCTGGAGGTGAAGAGATTAAAATCAAATGCAATAGAGTACAGAAGAAGTATAGGAGGCATAGGTTTCAGGAGAATAAGGAGAGCAGGTGAGCATGAAATGAATATGCACAGGTAATGAGGGAGACTAAACGACAATATGAAAATGACATAGCAGCGAAAGCCAAGTCCGACCCAAAGCTGTTGTAAAGCCACATCATGAGAAAAACAATTGTAAAGGATCAGGTAATCAGGTTGAAGAATCAGGGGAGCTCACAACAAATGAGCGAGAAGGATGTGAGGAGCTCAACATGAGATTTAAAGAAGTATTCATAGTGGAGACAGAAAGGACTCCAGAAACACGAAGTGGTAGAGTATTTCATCAAGTGCTGGACAAGTACACACAACCGTGGAGGAGGTGAAGAGGCTGCCAAACAAACTATATACCTCAAAGGCGATGGGGCCAGATAACATCTCTCCGTGGGTTCCGAGAGAGGGAGCAGATGCACTTTGTGTATACCTGAAGAGGGTTTCGAGGGCCAACGCCCCCGCTGCCCGGTGTTTGACCAGATGTCAGTTGATCAGGGCCTGATCAACCAGGTTGTTACTGTTGGCCGCAAGTAACCCAATGTACAAACCACAGTCCTGCTGGTCAGGTACTGACGTTAGGTGCCTGTCCAGCGCCTTCTTGACGACAGCCTGGGATCTTTTGATAATTCCCCTTTTGTATGCTGGGAGACAGATGAACAGTCTTGGGCCCCTCACACTTATTGTGTTGTCTCTTATCGTGCTATTGGCTCCCCTGCTTTTCACTGGGGGGATGTTGCATCGTCTGCAGAGTCTTGCTTTCATTGGAGTGATTTTCGTGTTCGAGTTTGGCACTAATCCCTCTATGATTTTCCAAGTGTATACAATCAGATGAGTCACAGAGATGTTAGGACGCGTATCTTAAGTCACAGAGTTGTCAGGAATGAAATTGTCTGGAAAGTGAAGTGGAGGCAGGATCCATACATAGCTTTAAGAAGAGGTATAATAATGCTCAAGGAGCAGGGAGTAAGGCCCTAGTAGCGACCAGTGAAGAGGTGGGGCCAAGAGCTGTGACTTGACCCCTGCAATGACAGGTGAGTACACGGTTCCTTATCACCTTAGATATAACCATTGACCCCCCACATACTCCAGAAGGTCGAACACCTGACCAACCCACGCATAATGTGTGTATACATTGTGTTCACACACAGAAACTGTTAGCTGGGGACATCCCCCATTTACCCATATATGCATAAACACACACACACACACACACACACACACACACACACACACACACACACACACACACAGTGCACACGCATGCACGCATACACACACACAACATGCACACATTTTTTGGTAACTAGTGTATCACATAAAATAGGACCCCATGGAGGAGGATGAAGTGCCAGGGAAACTGAGGAAGATTTGTTTGGAAAGGAAGAATGGACGTTAGAGCTCAAGAGAATGATGGAACAAGACTGGAAAAAGAGGCTAGGCGAGTTTATCACAAAAATGAAGATGGGTTCAGAGAGCAAGAAGTCAGAGCTTCAAGGTGAAGTTGCAGAGGCCAGGATACAGAGCCAAGAAGATGAACTGAAAATGCTGAGGCAGGATACAGAAATAAAGAACAGAATGGGCATGCCATCAAGGGCTGGAACACCAATATCCAGTGCGGGGACTGAGGGAAAGGGAGGAGAGTAGTCCTATACAGAGGCTCTCTCAGGCCACTAGGAAGCCAAGGAAATGTTGAGGAGTAAAACTGGCATGCCGGTGGGTACAGGAACAGCAGTAAGTGAGGGGGGACTGTAGGTAGGGAAGGAGATAGATCCCCTGCAGGGGCACTATCAATCTACTGAGAGATCCGGGAAATAAAGGAAGCAGCCTTGGTGTTGCTTAATCGGATCCAGAGATGTGGAGGGGGAACCAATGGAATAAGAGAGGAAGAGGTCAGTTTTATTCATAAGCTTGAGGAGGCCAAAGAGAAAACATATGAAAGATGACAGGGAGATGAAAAGAGACGAAAAACCATCAAACAAGTGGGAGAGGACATAACTGAGCTGATAAATTTTTAAATAGGAGAGAGAAACTGTGTACAACAGGATCCTGCAGCAGAAAACATGGCTAAAGGAGGGAAAACACAGGCGGATGTGCCTTGATAATGACAGAATGTTACACAGGATGCAAAGACATAAGGGCCAAGAGAGAGAGAGGAGGATAGAGATAGACAGGAGCATTCAGACCCATGAGGACCAGCAAACACAACGACCCACAGAACTCCACAACTACCCACAAAGGTGGGAGCGCTCATAACCCCACATTTCCAACACAAACCCACCTTCACAGCAGCCTCCCATAGTATCCTCAGGTCTCAAAATTCACCCCACTCCCCACCCCCCAAATACCGTTTTGGAAAAGAAACTTAAGTTTTGGTACACCAATGCAGATGGAATAATGAATCAGTGTGAGAAGTAGTATGAAAGAATCATGGAGGCATCCAAGAACTTCATAGCACTCACTTCACCCAAGCTCATGGGATCTGATATCCAACTGGATATCAGATCCTGAGGAAAGATAGAGGGAACAAGGGTAGAGGAGTTGCACTGCTCATTCAAAATCAGTGGAGTTTTAAGGAGATGGAAGGAGTGGAGAAAAGGGAAGCAAGAGACTAAAAAGTAGGAACACTTCAGACTGGGGGTTCCAAGGTGGTGATTGCAGTGATGTACAACCCACCACAGAATAGCAGGAGGCTAAGAGAAGAATATGATGAGTTCAACAGAGCAATAGCTGACACACTAGCTGAGGTGGCTAGAAGGGCTCACATGGGCAAGGCAGAGTTACTAGTTGCAGGTGATTTCATTCACAAGGTGACTGGCTGAGGAAACCTGGAGCCACATGGGGGACCAGAAATGTAGACTATGATGGTGGTGGTACAGCAACATGTTAGGGACACTGCCAGAAATAGAGAGAGAGGATGAACCAGCAAGAGTAGATTATATTCATTCACTGGGGGCATCACATATGAAAGGCGCCCCCTCAGAGCTATTGATCACATAGTCCTGAGGTTTGGATACATTGTTGGTTTGAAAGAGGAGAGTGATGCAGCACAAGTAGGATGGGAGAAGCCAAATTGCAAAACAGGAGGCTACACAAGCAAGAGGAGTTTCCTGCATGAGATACAGTGGGAAGAATTGTGGAAAAATCACTAAATGAATTAATGAAATTCATTACCATGGTATGCAAGGAAGAAGAAGAGAGGTTCCCCAAAAGTGTAGAGAGGCCAAAACTAAGTGCTCTAGAGAATGAAAAAATGTAGAGAAGGCAAAGAACCAAGGAAAACAGAGAGATTAGCCAAAGAGCCAGTAACGAATATACATGGTTAAGGGAGGCCCAGTGGCAATACAAGAATGATACAGCATCGACCACCAAATCTGAGCCACAGCTGTTGCACAGCCATATCGGAAGGAAAACAGCAGTGAAGGACTAGGTAATCAGGCTGAGGAAGGAAGGAAGGGAGCTCACCAGAAACGACCAAAAAGTATGAGAAGAGCTTAACACCATATTTAGGGAAGTATTTTTAATGGAGACAGAAAGGACTCCAGCAAACCGGGATGGTAGGGTACACCAACAAGTGCCGGATACAATACGTACCACAATTGAGGAGGTAAATAGGCTGATGAGTGAACTTGATGTCTCAAAGGTGGTGGGACCAGACATCTCTCCTTGAGTCCTGAGAGGGAGCAGAGAGCACTGTGCACGCCGCTACCAACAATCATCACATTTATCGAAGAAGAGTAACTACTTGAGGTGTGGAAGAAAGCAAATGTAGTCCCAGTTTTTATGGAGACAGGTAGCCGTAGACTACAGACCTTTGTCACTGGCATGTATAGTACGCAGAGTCATTGAGAAGCTTATCTGAAGAGTGGTGGAGCACCTAGAAAGGAGTGAGCTCATATGATTGCTGTGTCAGAAACCTGGAGTTTTACGACAAGTAGTGATGGTACTTGACGAGGTGTCAGAGTGAGCGTCTGTGACGAGCAGGGTTCCACAAGGGTTAGTCCTTGAGCCAGAACGACCCGATTCTTCATATTAAACCATGTCTCAATTATGGCACATACGACAGAGTTACCCGCACTTGCAACTAATCTCAACTCGCCCATCTTTTTTCTAGCTCTACGACTATTTGTTAAATAATTATTAAAATATACGTTCTTCTCTTTCCTCTTCATCCCAACTCCTCCATTATCACTGTGGCTGTCCTTATCACCTAGTGCCACTGCATTTCCAATATTCTCAAGAACTTTACCTCATTTTGTCTTCGCTAAATTCTTACTGTTTATCCAGCCAGAAGCTAATATAAATTGCCCTGAACAACAATTCACTTCCAACTCCTCTTCTCGGCAAATTGCCAGATATTACAGGGCACCCTTCTTTCTTTATAATTGTTTAATGCTGTTCTATACTTGCTAACCAAATCTTCACTTCTACGCTTGCCGACATCAGCTCCGAGTCAGACAAGAGGAATTATCCCATCACCATTCATAATGTAGTCAAGACGGCTAATAACATCCTCCATCCCAGTCCCAGGAAAGCAAACTCTCTCCTACTCCTATCCTTAAAACAAAAAGCCCTATTCATACCCCTAATGTAAACATCTCCAACAAGTACAATGCTCTTACCTTCCCTGATGTAGCTCGTGTCCTTCCATTTAGTCCACTCGTTCGTTAGACAGTACCCAGAAAGAGTTGGTTTCCACAGAACAGTCCTGGATCTTCATATCCGGATCACCATCATTCCTTCCGATCTTCAAATTCGTTTCTACCGGCCTAACCATTGTCTATCTTTCCTTGCTGAACTCCGGATTTACAATAGGATTACTACGAATCCTCTTGTTTTCCAAAGTTAGTCGCCATACTTCTCGCCTGGCTGTCTCCGACTCATTCTCAACCTGCTGGTACGGCTGCTGAATGGTTCAATTCACAGAGATCATATACTTTTTCCCCCGTTACAGGTCATGCTACTAGACATTTTTTTTTTAAATAGTATTCCATACTGTACTGTGTTCATCGTCTATGACGTAATTGTAAAACATGAAATGGCTAATATTTCTTTCTATTGACTTAACAATGCCTAGTGGTGTCTGTCAAAGACCCATTGTGACCTCTGTAATCCTACTTTAGCGCTGCCTCTCACAGAATAAGCTTGAGGTGTACAGTGAACTAGCCACTCAGTCGGTACAATTAAAAACCAGATTCGAACTTTACACGAGAACAAGAAATTGGCGACAGCGGAGACATTTCCACCACCTGCACCTCTACCATTACCTCTTGATTCTCGTGCTTCAACATGATATAACGTCAGTTTCCTCCACTACCATTTCCACCTTAAACCCACCATACATTACAACCATCACCACTATCTCCCTTTTCTTCTCATCAGCTTCCTCCTCCACTGTCATCACTTCCACTTCCTTTACCACTACTACCTCCTCATACACTTTTACCATCTTATATACCTTCACCACCACCCACAACCACCCACCCACCACCACCCACTACCACCCACCATCACGACAACCACCATCACCACCAGTGCCACCACCTCCACCTCCTCCTCCTCCTACACTACCATCACCCGCCATCACAACTACTCAGCACCATCACCTCCACCTACTCCTGCTTCTCCTCCTACACCACCACGTACACCTACACCACCACGTCTTCTTTCTATATCACCTCTGCTACTTCTGACTCCTCCATCACCCAACCCATCGACAAAATTCTTCCGCCAAAAGAGGAATGGAAAGCTGTGCTAGTAAGCGCAGCAAGATTGTGTAGGTATGAGGTTGGCTGCAGAAAAGAATGATTACTAGAATAACTAAACAAAATACGTAATATTTCAGACAAAATTACCATGCGGAAGTTATTTACAATTTTAAAATATACGTAAATTCGCCTATATCATTCAACTTTGTCAGTGCAAAAATTACACAAAACACAAACGCATAGGAAAAATATTATTAAACAAAAACACTAACATGATTAAAAAGCAAAACACAAATACAATCATACCAAGTTGATGAGAAAGCCACAAGTGTATCTTCAAACAGAAACGTTTCACCTACAAAATAATAATAATATCTTTATTTCTACAAGTACATGTACAATGTATACAGTCCTAGCTGACATCACACATACTGCTATATAGAAAGCAGAGCATTTCCGGCAAATTAGGTCAACTGTCTCATCAACACAAGTAAGTAAACTACCGGTTGCATCATATACCTTTAACACAGACTCTGATAAGTTTAAAACGTACTATACCAATAAAGGGGTAACCCCAAACAGTTGTCAGCTAGTAAGTGTATCTCATGACTTCGTGCAAAAAGAACTAAGCAGGTTAAACTCAACTAAGAGCACCGGCCCAGATAACATCCCGTTTAAGTTCCTAAACGATGGTGCCTCTAAATTGCCAATCCTCATTGCTCACATAATAAATATGGCCATCACTATTAATACCGTACCAGAGGGGTTAAGGAGGTCTGTGTTACTATCTTGAAAACAACAGTAGGTCTGATGTCAGGAATTAAAGGCCTGTTAAATTACTCAGTGTAATATCCAAAATTCTAGAGAGTGCGATGTACTGTCAAGTAGTTAAGTATCTTAATGACAACAACATGCTCCATAGTTACCAATCGGGCTTTAGGAGCTCTTTCTCACCCGACACCTCCCTAATTAATTTGATGGATTACATTAGAATTGAAATGTCTATAAGGAACCTAATAGGAATGGTAACCTTAGACATGCAAAAGGCCTTCGACACTGTCAACCACAATATATTATGTAAGAAACTTCAAACTAGCGGCATAGGTTCCGTAGACTGGTTTAAGTCCTACCTTTGCAACAGGACACAAATTGACAAAATCAACAAAACAGAATCAGAACTCATGTCGATAGCTGTTGTGTCAAGTGCAAACTCGTACTTTATGCAGATTACAGTGCTCTGTTAGTGTCAGTTAAAGACCCACAAGTTATAGCTAATGTAATAACACTGGAACTGGAGTTCTACAGCGAATAGTAGTAGACAAACTATCGTTACACCTCGAGGAAACGGAAGCCATACTCTTTGGCACGAAACAAACTGAGACGGGTAAATAATTTTAATGTCAGAAATGATGGGGAACCCATCACTTCAGTTTCCTCAGTAAAATACCTGGAAATCCCCTTTGACCCATGCATGTCAGGAGAATTGATAGGAAACAGTGTAGTAAAGAAAGCGAATATCAGTCTGAAGTTCCTCTACAGACAAGCAGTGTCTACCTACTGAGACTCGCAGGACCCTATGTTTAGCCTTTGTACAATGTCATATCGGGGGGGGAGGGACAGGGGGGGAGGGGGTCTTATTAAAAAGAGTAGTAAGGAAAGTGTGAGCAGCTTGAAGGGAAGTGTGAGCAAGCCACAGCGGCACAGAGGTAAGCCGCCTTTCCTTGACCATTCAGGTGTGTAACAATAAATGCTAATGGCCTAAAGACTGAAGTAAAAAGGGTTTGGTTGGAGTGGTTCCTCAAAAGGTATGACGTGGATGTTTGTTTCCTACAGGAGCATAACCATAAGTCAGGTAGTGAGTTGCGATTGAGAGGATATAAGTTGTTTGTAAGCATGGCAATGCTTTTAAAGGGAGGAGTGGCTGTTTTAGTAAAGGAGACCAGTCCATTGCGAGTCATGGGGTGGGAGGAGGGGGGAGGGGGAGGGTTGTTCGGGTGCATGGGTGGTGGGGGGAGAGCAGGGTATGTTTTGTGGGAGTTTATATGCCCGCGATTGGTAACGTGAGGATAAAAACAGACTTTGTTCGGGACGTATTGTTATACTATCTCAGGGGTTTACCTGCTATCGCGATAATTGGAGGTGATTGGAATTATGTGATTAGGCATGCAGACGTCATACCTAGGGGAGCGGGGTGCGTGTTGGGTGTCTTACGGGATGCATTGCGTGATGTCGGGGTCGTAGATGTGGTCGGCAGTGGTGGGTATCAGGTCGAGCACACCTATGTACAGGGGAGTTATGAGGCAAGGTTGGATAGGATTTATGTGAGGCAGGGGATAGGAGTGGAGAGGGTTAGAACAGTAGACGTGAGTTTATCTGACCACAGAGCAGTGTTGGCTGACCTTCGGGTGGATGGTATTCCGAGAATATATCAGAGTTATTGGAAATTAAATGTGAGGCTTTTACAGGAGGAAGATCAAGGTTGGTCCTTTCAGACATGGTGGAAAGGGTTTTGGGAGGCTAGGGATGAGGAGGTGGATTTGCTAGATTGGTGGGAGTTGCAGGCAAAGGTGCAGATTGCAGGATTTTTTAAGAAGAGGGGCAGGGAACGGGCACGCTGGAGGTTTGGATTACAGAATTATTTAGAGGGCCAGTTGAGTGATTGTTATGGGGGGGGGGGGGGTAGGGAAGGTGTGGGAGGAGTTATGGGGGAACTTAGAAGTCGTTTAGTGGAGATGCATAATGAACGTTTTGATGCACTCAGGGTCAGGGCAGGAATGGAGGACGTACTAAAAGGTGATAAGCCAACCGGGTATGTACTCCGAAAATTCAAGGATAGACAGTTGAGGAATACCGTGGCACATATTGTCGTGGAGGGAGGGGAGGGTTATGTGCAGGGACAGGGTCTCTCTGACACAGATTCTATCAGTAGGTATACTGATTATTGGTTTACGGAGAAATGGAAGAGAAGGGGAGGGGTGGTTGGGTTAGAAACATTTAGAGCTGTAGGGGTTCATCAGGGTTTGGGGCAGGGGGTTCGGGAAATGTTGGAGGGAGGCATTACGGGGGCCGAGGTGGGGGAGGTGGTGAATGGGTTGAGTCAGGGGAAGGCACCTGGAATAGATGGGTTATCTAATGATTTTTACAGAGCACATTGGGAGGATCTGAGGGAGTGCCTAGTGGCGGTTCTGAATTATATGTTGAAACGTGGTAGGATGGCGCAAACACAGAGAACTGGGGTTGTTGTTTTGGTGCCAAAGAAGGGGGAGGAGGAGAAGGGTTTGGGAGATTATCGTCCGTTGTCGTTAATGTGTACGGATTACAAAATTTTTGCGAAGGTATTGGGTAACAGGTTAAAGAAGGTAATTGGGAATAGCATACATGAGGGGCAGTATGGGATACCGGGACGGACTATGAAGAATGGGCACAGTGGGATAAGGGATTGGGCTCAGGCCTATGACTGCGTGAAGAGGGACTTTTTGTGGGGCTGTTTGGAGAAATTGGGTTTTGGAGGGGGGGTAGTGAGGTGGGTGCGCACTCTATATGAGGGGGCTGTCATGAGGGTGCAGGTTAATGGAAAGCTGGGGGGGGGCGGTGATGATGGAACAGGGATTAAGGCAGGGTTGCCTGCTGTCACAGTTGCTCTTTGCATGTGTGCAACATCCTTTCTTTGAGGCTGTGGAGGAGGAATTGCGGGGGGTAGGGGGGAAGCATGGGGGGAATAGTAGGTTATGTGGATGACACAACTTTGTTAGTTACGAGTGGGGAGGCTTTAAGAAGGGTGGGAGAGGTGATAAGGAGTTTTGGGAAAGTTTCAGGAATGGTAGTTAATTTAGCAAAGTCTAGGTTATTGGAGGTAGGAACATGGGTTGGGGGGAGATTGGGGGAGGAGATGGGATGGACGGTTTGTGACAGAATTAGGGTGTGTGGGATATGGTATATGAAGCAGTTGCAGGAATGTAGGAGGATTAACTCAGAAACAGTCACGAGTAGGGTTATAGGCAAGTTAAAAGGTTTGAGGGTTAGTGAAGTGGCGTTACAGCAGAGGGCGTTGGTAATTAACTCGGTGGTGTATAGTAAGGTCTGGGTGTGGCGGAGGTGTTCCCTTTGAGGGTGCAGGATATACAGGAAATACAGAGGAGGGTGTTGAGGTTTGTGTGGGGGTTTTGGAGGGCCTGGTTGTCCAAGGATGTGGTCATGACGGAGGTGAAACGGGGGGGACTAGGTTTGTTGGCCTTAGGACCTAGGGTAATGGCATTATATATTAAGCAGAGGTATCTAAGGGTGGGGGGGGGAGAGGGGTGTTAGGGTGGATAGGGTGATGAGGGATGCTAGAAACTGGTGGTGTGGCAGGGATTTGAGAAAGTGTGAAGATGTAATAAGATTCATGTTGACAGTGAGGCAAGTTAAAAGTTTGAAGGTAAACACAGTGGTGGGTGTGGTGTGGGGAAGGGGTGTATTGCAGGGGGTCGCAGTATACCCCATGTATAACTGGAGGGTCATATGGGGGGAGTTCAGGAAGCTTAGGATACCAGCAAGGGTCAGGGAGATGGTATACCGTTTTCTCATGGGTGTGGTTGCATCTAAGCAAATGTTGCATAAGATGGGGTTGGTGAGAGAGGCAACATGTTTATTCTGTGGGGAGGAGGAAACTGCCTATCATGTGGTATATTTTTGTTCATCTTTGGGCGTGGTGAGAGTCTGGATGGCGGGGGTTATTAGGTTGTTGGGGGGGAAGTTGGTCTTTTCTTAGATCTTTGTGGATGGATGTTAGTGGGGTAGCAAGTGAAGTGGGGAGGGCTTTGATGTATGTTATGGCAGATTATTTGCATGTTTCTTGGGGAATGAGGCAGATTAAAGGGCAGTTGAGGATAAAAGCGTTAGCAGCAAGGTTCTTTAGGACAAGGTGTAGGAATAGATTAATATATGGGGGGAGATGGGAATCAAGTTTTTCGGTAGGTTATCGTAATCTCACTGTAGCACAACTTCTCAGGGAACAGGGGGGAGGGCAAGGGACGGGTCTCCTTTAATGTGAGAGGGGGTGTAAGGTTGTGCTAGTAGTGTGGAAGGTGATGAGAGAGTGAGCTAGTGAGAGCAAACATTCGTGAACTGGTTATGTTCCTGGAGGGTTATTTTATATTTGCGTTCAGTACCATGGTCTCATTCAGTAACACCTAGAACGTCATACATTTACATATTTTGGTTTGGGTATATTATTACTCTCACTGTCAAGGATAGGTGGCTTACGCAGCTGTTATGGTGTTTTATGTCATGCAGTACTGAACATGTACAAAAATGATACTGCCAGTGAATTCTAGTAATCCTTTATTAATACGAGATGTGTTAAAAAATTAAAATAAAACAAGGAAACACTGTAGGTCAAGTGTACGTTAGTATGGGATGATGCTTGTATTTTTGTAGTTTTAAACATGCAGCTGCAAGTACTTTCCTTATAGCCCTTGTGGCTTAGCGCTTCTTTTTGATTATAATAATAATAAAAAAGTACTTTCCTTTAAAGCTGTACTCCTATATAGAAGAAGGATTGTAATACTTTTACACACATTCATGTAGTGAATATTACTATGTCAAGGATGTTTAATTTGTGTTTCAGATAGGGAGATTAGGATCTTATGTCCAGTCATTATCTTAAACTAGGATGTAGTTAGTTGTAGGGGAGTATCTGTATAGTCTTCATTGAGGGTGTTTCTTGCCCCGTCCTTGTGTGGGGAGAACCAATTTGACATGTTTCAATATGATATTATAGTCTTGGATTATATTAAATATTTACATAACCTAGGTTTAAAGATGAGGAAGCATGTAATGTATTCTCTTATATTTTACGTGTAAACTCCAGGTTATACAATGTTGTTATGACAGTTTGAAGTTCATGGTTGATGTATTATTATTATTGATATTAAATATTGTGGGTGTATATTCTTCCGCTTATACAGGTGTGTGTGTATAGGAATGTAATGTCCGTATCTGTTTTCGTATGTACTTTTATATTTTTGTGTTTTGTTTTGTACATGCATCACCAACTTCTGGTAAATTCCCATTAAGGTTTAATGAGGTAGGGGTATAACCCTAATTGTTAGGTTACGTAAGGTATTTCTTAGAACGGTGCATGTAAATATTTTTGTCTGCACTGCCATTATTAATTATCGTAAAAGGAGGAGTTTTGTAGGACATGTTGTTGGATGTGTAACTGGTGGAAATATGGCTATCAGCTATAGTGTTATTTTAAGTACTGGGATTGTGTGATAGAGGATTTTGTTAATATCCAGTATAGTTCTTCTTTTATTAAACTCTTATACATTCTTGTATTTGTTGTAATTAAATGAGGGGGCAATGAACTGGATTATATGAGAATGTCTTTGTATATAAACTTTCATGTACAATGTTAATAAGTGTGACATTCTTTGGATTATATTGCCTTTTGTGTTATAAGATACTGGTTGTATTTTATGGATATAATAAACCCACCTGTATGTTCAGGTGTGGGTTGTCCTTAGTGTAGTTACATGTATGTTCAGGTGTGGGTTGTCCTTAGTGTAGTTACATGTATGTTCGGCATTTTTTGGGGGGTATCAAACATTTATAGTTGAACGTGTGTTTCTTAGGTATAAGTTTAGTGCTGGGATAGGGAACGTGGAGTTGTTTGTTTTTATTATTTAATGGTTCTCATGTTTTTTTTTATGTGACGTATGTATAGCATACATGTATAATGTGTATTGTGTTTTTTAAATAAAATATAAAAAAAAAAATGTCATATTGACTACGATTGCTCTTCATTGTACTCTGCCTCGACAAAAAACAGACTACAAATCACCCAGAACAAAATGGTAAGATTCATCCTGGACCTGGGTCCAAGAGAACATGTTGGCCAGGATGAATTACAGCATATGCTGAATGTTGAAGACAGAGTCAAACAACCGAGTTAAATCAAGTTTATAAAATTGCTCACTAACAGTGTCCAGAATATCTTGCTGCCAATTTTGTCAAGACTGGAAATTAAGGAATTCATAGCACTAGGGGGAGAGACAACAACTTTGTAGTACCCACAGTTATTGGCCAGGCTTCAAACACCTTTTACTGTACAGCAATAAAGG
>NW_027200276.1:0-22436 GCF_038502225.1 Cherax quadricarinatus | reverse complement strand
TTCTGAGGGACTGATTACCTCATACTCCTCCTCTCCTTACGCCTTCCTCTTTGTATTGGACTGATGAAGCCACTGTGTGGCGAAACGTTTCCTGAATAAAGATTCCCATATGCTGCTTAAGTGTCTCAATCTTCAGCTTTTGAGGCTGTTGACCACGATAAAGAATTTGATATTATTTACTTTGATTTTAGTAAGGCTTTTGATAGAGTTCCGCACCACAGACTGTTAAAGAAAGTGGCAGCTCATGGCATTGGGGGAAAAGTGCTCTCGTGGATCGAGTTATGGCTCACTGACAGGAAGCGGTGTCCATAAATGGGGTAAAATCCGAGTGGGGATCTGTAACAAGTGGCGTTCCACAGGGATCAGTCTTGGGCCCGTTGTTGTTTATAATATATATCAATGATCTTGAGGGAATTACTAGTGATATGAGCAAATTCGCCGATGACAGATAGGTAGGATAATTGATTCAAACGTTGATGTTATGGAACTTCAGGAGGATTTAAACAAACTCTATTCTTGGTCAGAAAAGTGGCAGATGCAGTTCAATGTAGATAAATGCAAGGTTCTGAAGCTTGGGAGTGCCCATAACCCTAGTACTTATAAGTTAAATGATGTAGAACTTAGCCATACAGATTGCGAAAAGGACTTGGGGGGGGTTATGGTGAGCAGCAACCTTAAACCAAGACAGCAATGCCTAAGCGTACGTAATAAGGCAAATAGATTACTGGGATTTATATCAAGAAGTGTAAGCAACAGAAGTTCAGAGGTCATACTGCAGCTTTATACATCATTAGTAAGGCCTCACCTAGATTATGCAGCTCAGTTCTGGTCTCCATATTACAGAATGGACATAAATTCGTTAGAAAACATTCAGCGTAGGATGACTAAATTAATACATAGCATTAGAAATCTTCCTTATGAAGAAAGATTGAAGAATCTTAAGTTACATTCACTTGTTAGACGAAGAATGAGGGGAGACCTGATCGAAGTGTATAAGTGGAAGATAGGTATTAATAAAGGGGATATTAATAAGGTCTTGAGGATGTTGAAGATTGAGACACTTATGCAGCATATGGGAATCTTTATTCAGGAAACGTTTCGCCACACAGTATATTCTACAAGATTGATGGACTGAACACATCGACTCCAGGTTGAGGGACTGATTACCTCATACTCCTCCTCTCCTTACGCCTTCCTCTTTGTATTGGACTGATGAAGCAACTGTGTGGCGAAACGTTTCCTGAATAAAGATTCCCATATGCTGCATAAGTGTCTCAATCTTCAACTTGTCGGTTTTTCAAACCATTCATCACAACTGTCAGATACTGCAGCATCATGGGATCTTGCTACAAAGAATTCTTCAACACTTGTTCAACCTTTGGACAAAGACCTACTTCGACTAGTGGATGGTACCACTATGACCCCGCCTCCGACTGCTTCACCTCACCTCACTACAGTATATAAGCCACGTCTACGGCCCTATGCTGTATATTCTACAAGTTTGATGGACTGAACACATCGACTCCAGGCTGAGGGACTGATTACCTCATACTCCTCTCCTTACGCCTTTGTCTTTGTATTGGACTGATGAAGCCACTGTGTGGCGAAACGTTTCCTGAATAAAGATTCCCATATGCTGCATAAGTGTCTCAATCTTCACCTTGTGAAGTATGTAGACACATCATGCATACACACCTCCACCGTCGAGTTAAGGCGCATCCTTCGTTCCTGGTATTCAGCCACCATACTTCTGTAGAAACTGGCCCTCGTAAACTTCACGAAGACTCTCCTCAAACCACTGAGGGCAACACCGTACAGTTCCTCATTAGGAATCCCGTAGAGGTCTCTAATAATAGCTGAAAGAAGCACATTCATCGTAGCAGTGCTCAACGATCCCCGTATCAGCTCAATGCAAACAGTGTTGACTCGCCTGCCGGCACGATCCGCCATCTTGAAACTGAAGTGCAGAAGTGCTCACCAGGTGGCAGGTAGTCAGAGCTCCAGTAGCTTCCTCTCTCCCCAGTGGTCGAGAGACGAATGCAAGGGAGATTGGATAAGTATGCGAGTAGACCTTATGCAGTGTTCCTCCATTCCTGTGTTCTAATGTGGGATAGTGATGAAGTTTCTTGGCAAGTGGTTCAGCTGTGTTATAGAAGCCATTGTTCTGGTTGAAGTTGTTGGATATAGAGATAAGCGATGATTCCAGGATTTTTCGGTATTGAGTGTTGTCGCCAGAGAAGACAACATGCAAGTTTTATACAAGCTTATGTATATAACATACAAAATTTTAACATTGGTTTGAGGTCACAAAGATGTAATAGACACATAAAATAACATTAAGTTGATTTAATATAACCAAATAAAATCAAACGTTTACCAATTATTCCACAGAAACCAATTTGATTAATAAAACTGACGCATGATAACTAAAGTCCAGTTTCTTGGATCAAGAGCCCCTCACCAACATCAAAGTAAATTAATGCAATAAGGTAAAAGAAAACTATACATTTTCGAGAGTAAAAGTGGCAAAATGAGGTCAGCGCATTCCAATAACTATATCAACTTTCTTCTAGGTAGGATCCATCGGTGTTGACATTCTGAAGGTAATCAGAGGAGCTTGTCTCCACCTGTCACCTGATTCCAAAGATTCCAAGTTTTTTTTTAATTGTTTCAGTCAAATTTCATATTTGCACTGACTCTGAACTAATCGTCCGTCATTCTTCTTATAGAATGTATCGTTAATGATATTTTGAAGCCCATCCCAAAAAATATTATTTATTGAAAAAATGAATATCAATATATACTCAATAAAATTGGCAAATTGGGACTAATGATGGCCAATAGCAGAGTAAGCTTTGTTTTTTATGGAACCACAGCGGTGGCGAAAATTTGAAAGCCGATCAGATGAGTTATCCACCAGAAATGGGATGATTCCAGCGATTTCTTTTTTATTTTCACTATTTTACTACATCAACATTTGCCAGCACGTAAACAAAACTTAATAGTTACTATCCTAGTCCTAAGATGCATCACCAATGCAATTTTGTAGCCGTTCAGAAGAGGTAAACTGAAAATTATTGAATGTGATTTCACAGGAATAGAAATTTCAAACTATTTTACACACATTCTGTGAACGCTTTGAAGCTCCGCCAGTGAGAGTTTTGACAGTTATCTGAGCCGTTCCAGGATCCTGGGAGCGAGCTCAACAACTTTGATCATACAACTAAGACCAACGTCAGGAAGCACTTGTCCTGTTTCCTTGCAGATCTTACCTAACCTCGTTACAGGACCAAATTCATCAAACTGACATGTAGGTGCTATGTATTTAATTTTATTTCTAGCATTCCCGAAATTGGTTTCTATGATATAACCTTAGAAAGCCTCTTCTGGTTGGCTTTAAATTTTCAACAAAGGTCTATCATCCATGGAAGAAGTTTAATATTGTTAATGGAGTGTGTAGGTGCCATTTTAACATTTCTAATATACAGTACTAATATTGAACTGCATTATCAACTTATGCCGCACTCTGCACTATTCCAATCGCGTGCATTAAGGCACAGTGGACTGGGGTTATAGCTTTCTCGGATCACGTAGTGATCGAAATACATCTAGTTAACGTCAATTTCTAAACATTTCATATTTTCTCTAAATCATATTTTTTTTTACTTTGAAGTTAATGTCATTTAGTTTGGGTTAGATAATTACATAAAGAAAACGTAGAAGAGAACGTGATGCATCTGGCAGCAAGGTGATTGAAAAAATGGGAAACATTTAACTTTTAACGTTTGCTTCTACAACTTTAGATTAAAAAACATTAGAAAATTTCCTGAGTTGCTTGTTTCCTGAGTGGTACAGTTACGCCTGCCCCAGTTGTTTGTTTCCTGAGTGATACAGGCAGTGCCTGCCCCAGTTGTTTGTTTCCTGAATGGTACAGGCAGTGCCTGCCCCAGTTGTTTGTTTCCTGAGTGATACAGGCAGTGCCTGCCCCAGTTGTTTGTTTCCTGAATGGTACAGGCAGTGCCTGCCTCAGTTGCTTGTTTCCTGAATGGTACAGGCAGTGCCTGCTCGACTTGCTTGTTTCCTGAATGGTACAGGCAGTGCCTGCCTCAGTTGCTTGTTTCCTGAGTGGTACAGGCAGTGCCTGCCCGACTTGCTTGTTTCCTGAGTGGTACAGACAGTGCCTGCCCCAGCTGCTTGTTTCCTGAATGGTACAGGCAGTGCCTGCCCCAGCTGCTTGTTCACTGTTATGGTCACTGGTCCAGGTAACTCACTGTTTTCCCAACATAACAGATAAATAGTAATTAAATGTTACCCTACAGTGGTCTGACAGGTGTGGGAAGACAGTTGTCTGCCAGGTGTGGGAAGACAGTTGTCTGCCAAGTGTGGGAAGACAGTTGTCTGCCAAGTGTGGGAAGACAGTTGTCTGCCAAGTGTGGGAAGACAGTTGTCTGCCAAGTGTGGGAAGACAGTTGTCTGCCAGGTGTGGGAAGACAGTTGTCTGCCAAGTGTGGGAAGACAGTTGTCTGCCAAGTGTGGGAAGACAGTTGTCTGCCAAGTGTGGGAAGACAGCTGTCTGCCAAGTGTGGGAAGACAGCTGTCTGCCAAGTGTGGGAAGACAGTTGTCTGCCAAGTGTGGGAAGACAGTTGTCTGCCAAGTGTGGGAAGACAGTTCTCTGCCAGGTGTGGGAAGACAGTTCTCTGCCAAGTGTGGGAAGACAGTTGTCTGCCAGGTGTGGGAAGACAGTTGTCTGCCAAGTGTGGGAAGACAGTTGTCTGCCAGGTGTGGGAAGACAGTTGTCTGCCAGGTGTGGGAGGACAGTTGTCTGCCAGGTGTGGGAAGACAGTTGTCTGCCAAGTGTGGGAAGACAGTTGTCTGCCAGGTGTGGGAAGACAGTTGTCTGCCAAGTGTGGGAAGACAGTTGTCTGCCAAGTGTGGGAAGACAGTTGTCTGCCAAGTGTGGGAAGACAGTTGTCTGCCAAGTGTGGGAAGACAGTTGTCTGCCAAGTGTGGGAAGACAGTTGTCTGCCAAGTGTGGGAAGACAGTTGTCTGCCAGGTGTGGGAAGACAGTTGTCTGCCAGGTGTGGGAAGACAGTTGTCTGCCAAGTGTGGGAAGACAGTTGTCTGCCAGGTGTGGGAAGACAGTTGTCTGCCAGGTGTGGGAAGACAGTTGTCTGCCAGGTGTGGGAAGACAGTTGTCTGCCAGGTGTGGGAAGACAGTTGTCTGCCAGGTGTGGGAAGACAGTTGTCTGCCAAGTGTGGGAAGACAGTTGTCTGCCAAGTGTGGGAAGACAGTTGTCTGCCAAGTGTGGGAAGATAGTTGTCTGCCAAGTGTGGGAAGACAGTTGTCTGCCAAGTGTGGGAAGACAGTTGCCTGCCAGGTGTGGGAAGACAGTTGTCTACCAGGTGTGGGAAGACAGTTGTCTGCCAGGTGTGGGAAGACAGTTGTCTGCCAGGTGTGGGAAGACAGTTGTCTGCCAGGTGTGGGAAGACAGTTGTCTGCCAGGTGTGGGAAGACAGTTGTCTGCCAAGTGTGGGAAGACAGTTGTCTGCCAATTGTGAGAAGACAGTTGTCTGCCAAGTGTGGGAAGACAGTTGTCTGCCAGGTGTGGGGAAAATGGTTGTCTGCCGGTTACGGAAAAACTTGGAACTGCTGCACTTGTTTATAACCGTGTCTGCCGGGCGTACGATGAGCACCCAAGGTGAATGCTGTGCGTGTTTGGAAGTTGTCACAGGTACTTACCAGGTCATGTAGGCTACTGTCTACCCGTGTTATTGAAGGGCAGTGAAATATGCATTGCCTTTTTAAACATATCTCAATACCTGAAAAAATAATTAAATACGAAAATAAACTTACTGCATAAATAAGGAATGCATCTCTAAAATAATCCATGAGCACCGACCAAGGATAAATTGAGAAAGCGCAAGTATATGTCATGGGGACTCTTATACGACGACAAAATCTTCCTTCTCTTGCATCGTCCTTGGCTGAAGGCAGATAAATATAACTCGGCAAGGAAAATTAATGTAAAAAGAATGTATATACGGCGTCTAGATTTCCTTAGATAAAGAGGGTGTCCTTGTCACTCAGGCTGGGCTTCACGTCTAGCAACACTTAGGTGACATTTCGAGAGATACAAGACTTGGACGTACATTCAGCAGTACGACAACTACCGCCTATCACTTGGTTCAACACCACCATATTACAGGCAGGTGTTAGAAACTTCCTGTTGAGTGTGTGACGTGAGGGTGTGTGTGTGTGTCTCTCTCTCCCCCTCCTATCTGTTCTGTCTCGGTGCTTCCTAATTTATTGTCAGGTAAGTTTCTGGTTTCAAGACGGTACTTAACCGCAACCTGTGTAATCACTCTTTAATCAAAGAATGTGTAGTGAAATGTGTGTTTGTCTCCATGCACGGTATATACACACTGACAGTTTAATATAATCACTTAGTAATTAAAATATTATTGATGTTAATGTGCCGGTGAAATGAAACCTTGTTAGCCAACATACAGTTTTCAGATCTTAATTAAAATAAACAACAGAACATTCGCTGGATACACAGTTGTAGTAGCAATATGTAACTGGTATTGACAGTGTCGTCATGCATGGTGTATTGTCATGACACGGTTTACAATTCACTTAGAAAATCCCTGTATCTGCTTACTTATAAGTATGTTCATCTCTAAAGATAAACAGTACGTAGGCACAAGGGAATGTAGGCCTCTTAGTCAGGAACTCTAACCTACCTCCGCCACGAATCAAACCTATTAACCTCCCCCAGGTCCTGCATGACCCTTACGAACTTACTTCTTCATATAATACGGTCCATTTAAAGCAAAACTGCAAATATATATGGAATTTTAACAAGGAAACCTTTCGAAATCGAAACTGATATAAAAGTTAAAAACAGTGTTTATATTATACCCTTAAGGATTTGGTGCTTTATGATTATATTGCCAAGGCTTCTGTAGTTAGACGTCTGGTTATTAACAGTGAATCTCTTCTTCATTGGCATGGAATCAGTGGGAGTGACTCGTCTTCTGGCGTAAATGTGAAAGTGTAGCCGCGGGCCCATCATTGTAATCTCTGTCAGTTGATTGCAGATTAATCTCATCTGTGTACAAGTACATTGTTATACTGCGTGCGGTATATTGGAGAAAGTATGCGTATGTATTGGCTCTGTAGGAGTAGGCCAAGGTATACTGGAGGAAGTGTGCATGTGGCTTGGTATTGTATGCAAACATTTACCACATATACTGCAGGTTGGTGGATAAGACACATAGGCAACACTTAGGCATCCTTATTCCGAAACTTTTCGCCTACACAGTAGGCTTCTTCAGTCGAGTACAGAAAGTAGGCAGGAGCAGTAGAGATGTGAAGACTGCTCCTGCCTACTTTCTGTATTCGACTGAAGAAGCCTACTGTGTAGGCGAAAAGTTTCGGAATAAGGTTGCCTAAATGTTGCCTATGTGTCTTATCTACCAACCTGTCGGTATTGTATACATTTGATATTTATACTGCAGGTGTGCATGTTGACAGTATACGGGGATTATCGTATTTTAATGTAAATTAACCCACTGTATCGTACCACAGCCTGGGTGAAGTATCACCAGACAGCTACACATGTTCTTGAAGCGCTAACAGCAGGGAAGCTCCCACCAAGCGCTCGTAAATGGGCCTCAGGGTAATTATTAGAACATAAGAAAGAAGGAACACTGCAACAGGCCTACTGCCCCAAGCGAAGCAGGTACATGCCACCCCCCCCCCCCCCCGGCCTAGAACAATGACCATCTAGTCAGGTCATTTCCACTTAAGGAAGGAGCACGGCACCAGACCTGGTAGGCCAAGCTAGTCAGGTCCAATATACACCCACCCACACCCACTCATGTATATATCCAACATATTTTTAAAACTACACAACGTTTTAGCGTCTATGACGGTACTCAGAAGTTTGTTCTACTCATCCACAACTCTATTGCCAAACCAGTGCTTTCTTATATCCTTCCTGAATCTGAACTTTTCCTGTCTTGGCTGGATATTTTCTGCACCCTGTTTACATCTCCTTTATTTATTCCTGTTTTCCATTTATACACCTCAATCATATCATCCCTAATTCTACGCTTGTCTAGAGAGTGCAGATTCAGGGCCCTTGGTCTATCCTCATAGGGAAGATTTCTGATACATGGGATCATCTTTGTCATCCTCCTCTGTACGTTTTCCAGTGCATTTATATCCATTCTGTAATATGGTGACCAGAACTGTGCAGCATAATCTGAAAGAGGCCTAATAAAAGATATATAGAGTTGAACAACCTGAGGACTTCTATTATTTATTCTTCTTGATATGAAGCCACGAATTCTGTTAGCTTTAATGCGAACACTAATGCACTGTTGTCTTGGTTTCAGATTACTGCTAACCAGAACTCCTAAATCCTTTTCGCAATCAGTAGTATTAAGATCTACACTATTCAGTTTATAAGTGGCATGGTTATTTTCTTGTCCAACATTTAGCATTTTGCATTTGTCTGTATTAAACTGCATCTGCCACTTCTCCGACCACTGCATCAGTCTATTCAAATCATCCTGGAGTGCACTAATGTCCTCAATAGAATGAATTGGACGGCCTATTTTGGTGTCGGCAAATTTGCTTATGTCGCTATTTATTCCCTCATCTATGTCGTTTATGTAAATTGTGAACAACAAGGGGCCCAACACTGACCCCTGTGGAACACCGCTTGTGTTCCACAGGGGTTTCTTATCTGAAGAACTCGTTAATTATGATTTACCACTGCCAGTTCCTACCATCATTAAACTTATTAAACTTTGCATTGTTGATGCAAAATTTGTATTTAATGATAAGTTTTACACTCAGAAATTTGGTGTGGCAATGGGAAATCCTCTTTCACCTGTTCTTAGTAATCTATACATGGAATTTTTTGAAACAAGATTGCTTAACACAATCCTCCCTAATAGAGCAAAATGGTTCAAATATGTTGATGATATTTTATGTCTTATGCCCAAGAATGTAGATATACACCATTTCCTTGGCAAATTAAATAGCTTAGCCCATTCTATAAACTTTACTGTTGAGTTTGAGGAAAATAACTCATTGCCTTTTCTAGATGTTTTAATTAAGAGTAATAATGAAATCAAATTTAAAATTTACAGAAAACCTACAAATAACTGTTCCTATGTACACTATTATTCTTCCCATCAAGATAGAGTTAAACTGTCTGTTTTCTCATCAATGTTTTTGAGAGCTTTACGAATTTGTAGTCCAGAGTTCATAGATGAGGAAATATCCAAAATTTATGAAATAGCTAATGATCTGAAATACCCAAGAAATGTAATTGATAAATCATTTAAAATTGCTAGAAATACTTTTTACAATCCAAAAAGGGACAACCAGCCTTATTCAACTAAAAATATGTTGGTTCTCCCTTACCATGAAAACTTGGTTGATATGCCTTCTCTTCTTAAGACTTTTAATATTAAAGTTGTATTTAAAAATCTTGATACAGTAAAAAAACTTTTGATAAAGAATTCCCCCCAAAATGCTGATGGATGTGTCTATAAGATTCCTTGTAAAATTTGCGATAAAGTTTATTACGGTCAAAATGGTAAGTCTCGAACTTGCATTAAAACAACATAAACATAGCATTAGAACTGGACAAGATTCCAATGATCTATTTATTCATGTGAGAGATTTTAACCATCCAATTGATTTTCAAAAAGTTGAGAAAGTTGTATCAAGCAAGTCCATGGTCGACAGGAATATAATTGAATTTTGTTTCATAAAAAGCAGTTTTGACAATAATATGAATATTTCCTTTGGTGTATATAAATTAGATCCATTTATAATTAATAGAATTTGGGAAGAATTTAATAATACATTGGACAAATAATAAACCTTATTTCTTGGGTAGAATATTTAGTTAGTGGGATGTCGTGAGGACATGTCTAGTTGGACTAGCGGACCTACTGCAGTGTTCTTTTCTTATGAGTCCGGTATTGTCGCGCGTCAGGTGCTTCTTTGTTGTGGGAGTTGACTGTGAGGTGTGGTCTTAGCCCTTTAATTGCCTTCCTTTGATGTATTACTTTCATAGTTCCTTGACAATGTGAGTAGTCACGAAAGCGCTTGGAATTTCACTACTATTTCACAGTGGTGGTTTTGCATATATATATATATATATATATATATATATATATATATATATATATATATATATATATATATATATATATATATATATATATATATGAATAACACAAAATCAGTGTAGACAGTGGGTCCACCATAGTAGCATGTATTGACCACTAGATATTCGAGCATCGTCATCGCGAGTAACGGACCATCCAGTCTTCTCTTCCTTTCCCTTTCTTCACACACACACTCGCCATCTTCTGTTCGTGAGTGTTCACAACAATTTTACGTACAAAATTCACAGCTCAAAAATGCCATAACAAACTTTTTTCTTTTTCTTTTGGAGTAGAAGTAACACTTTGTTAGAAAACATGCAAAAAAAAAAAACAGCGGATAATATTAAACAGTTGTAAGAATGTGGTTTTGTTTATCTTTCTGAAGCTACTTCAATTTCTGCCTGCTTGTTCGCTCCTATTACAATAGATTTAGAATAGAAATTGATAGTCTGTCACGTTGTTGGTGTCGACGGTTGGGAGATAATAAATTTTATCAAATTTAAGTTGATATATAACGCCACTCAACTGGAACTGTTAACACAGTAACACCATTTTTCATGAGTCAGATTTTGGTTAATAGTGTTATATAATACATTTAGAGAAGTCCAGACTTGATTCGCATCCCCTCGTCTGTGGCATCCCATAGTTTGTTGCATCCAACAATGATCTTTTACTGGTTCACTGCAGGTGCTCGAGGCAGTGAACCTGGCGTTCACCAGTTACAATTTAGTCTACCCCAGGCGGTACACTTTTTTTAATCTGTTTTTCCTGAACTAGGCTTCACTTGCGAGATATTGCTGACAGCCACGATGACCAGAGTCACCAACAAACTGCTTCTAAGAAAATCACAGTTGGTTTTCTGGTGATGCTCTCCATCGCTGTCGGTGTTGGAGAAACTGTATTCGTGCAGCTGCGTATTGAGTCATTCGACACACTCACGGGCGTCATGGAGAGGCTCCCAAGGCCACTCTGAGAATGGTTAGGGCGTTCTCCTTGCTGATATACAATAGGTGTACTGCAGACTAATGAAAAAAAAAGATGCAGGTGCAGAACAAGTTTTTGTTGTGACAACGTTTCGCTGTATGACTTGATAAAGCTTTCTATAGAACGAAGCATTGTCGCAAAAATTACATAAATGACGTCGTGCGTTCACCCATGCGCTAAACACACACACACACACACACACACACACACACACACACACACACACACACACACACACACACACACACACACACACACACACACACACACACACACACACACACACACATACACACACACACACACACACACACACACACACACACACACACACATACACATACACACACACACACACACACACACACACACACACACACACACACACACACACACACACACACACGTGTGCTTCAACCTTTAACAACACCAACTACCTATACATCTCTGAATTACTTCAGAGGCGCGTGAGTTTCCCTGCCTCGTAATATCATGTTTATTTTTCCCCTATAATCAACCTTGTCCATAATTACTATCGCAGCTGCTTTGTCTGCTTTCGTAAGGTGAAGTCCAGGATCTTTCCTTAATTCATGGTAGAACTTAAATCCTTGAGGACAATTGTGTTGTACAGGTCTGAGCGTATTTGTCCTCAAAGATTTGTCAAATTCTACCCTGAATTAAGAAAAGATCCTAGACTTCACCTTACGGATGTTGACAAAGTAAATGTGATAGTAATTATGGACAAGGTAAATTACAGGGGGAAAAATAACATATTGGAAAACAGGGGAACTGACGTGCCCTTTAAGTCGAATTTACCACAAAATGTGATTATAAAAATAATCTTCAAGTCCCACGTTTGCTTGAAAATTCGCAAAATATTAAAAGTTTCCTGGTGGTTTGTTGCGCACACCGCAGTACTGTTTCCTGACTACAGGTTACCTAATGTTTCCTAACTACAGGTTACCTAATGTTTCCTAGCTACAGGTTACCTAATGTTTCCTAACTACAGGTTACCTAATGTTTCCTAACTACAGGTTACCTAATGTTTCCTGACTACAGGTTACCTAATGTTTCCTGACTACAGGTTACCTAATGTTTCCTGACTACAGGTTACCTAATGTTTCCTAACTACAGGTTACCTAATGTTTCCTAACTACAGGTTACCTAATGTTTCCTAACTACAGGTTACCTAATGTTTCCTAACTACAGGTTACCTAATGTTTCCTGACTACAGGTTACCTAATGTTTCCTAACTACAGGTTACCTAATTCCTTTCTGGATTTTAAGATTTCATCTTCGAATCTGTTATACAACTTTATCTTCAACTGATATTTAATTAAAATCGTGCGACCAGCAGTAACAGCCTGGTTGATCAGGCCCTGATCCACCACGAGGGCTGGTCACAGGCCGGCCGAGGGGGAATTGACCCCCGAAACCCTCTCCAGGATTTCCAGTTCTTTGATTAAGGTTTTTTTTTTTTGTATCGACAGCACACCATTTTTTTTTTAGAGAATGGAACTATTGTTTCTTACTTCTTCATAACAGGTGGTGTCAGATACTCTGAATTAAACTAAGTCATCATAATTGAAGCAAATATATAAAATTTTCACCTTTTATTGAGCGAGAGAGCGAACACACATTTCTGTTTGCCACAGATTCTTTGTAATTATTCTTGGGATTGAAATCTTTACATGTAAATCGCAAACTTCAGTGCCCCCCCCCCTTTTTTTTTTTTTACTGAAATCAAGGTTAACTAAATATATAATTAACAAAAGTTTCTCAGCAGAGACCTGCGGTAAGAAAAATGTGTACAGATTCATCCACAGCTGTTCCAGATGTTTACAAACAGCAGCAGTGAAGACTCTACAAAGGCCGGAAGAAATCAGATTCGCTACAAGGCCATGTTGAGCGAGGTGCTCGTGTCTACCACTATCCAGTGTCCTTTACCTGTCACTTATAACTTGTGTACTACAAGCCTGCCTGTTAGAAGAGACAGGGTATTAGTTGTGACTGATATGGTGTTGTAATTCTTAGGTACAGCTGCTCTAAAGTATAAAGGGAAAATAAACCTTGTTTACCCTGTGAATTTAGTCGAGGCTGATTCTGATGGTTATGTTGGAAAGAAAGTATTCATTGTAGCTTTAATGGCAAGAGAAGCTCTAAGCTCATGCTACATACACTGAAGCGATGTGAAAGCTTTGAAAGTAATCAATGACGATATTTCCAATTACTGGAGGTTAATACGCATTCACGAGTAGGTGTGACAGCAGCCGATAGCAGCGTCCTCTATGCATTCTCATATTTTTGTGACAACCAAGTTACTGAGTGAGCAGGAAACGCAACTGCACTGACCTTGTGCTACCGCGTCTGCCGCGGGCTGCAGCAGACACAGTAGGACAAGGCATTGCTTCCAGGCTTCGCATGAGGTTTACGTAGTCAGTTGTATTAACGATTTTTGCCGTTTTCGCAAAATTCTGTAGTTTGGGAAAATCTGGATGCCCGAGTAACAGCCGAGCAGACAGAGGATCGAGCCTTCATTCCTGGCACTAACTGACCCAAACAGGATTAGTAATTCACATAAATGATGATAATGCAATTGTGTCAGTTACAAGTAATTTTTAATTATTAATGTTTGTCAGAGTAAGCCATGAAAATAAATTAATGATTTTTGAGATCGATGCAATATAGTACTAACGTTAAAATTCGTTTAGACTGATCACTTGGAACAATTTGAAGGTAGTGGCTAAGAGCCAGGTTCTCTACCACACAGACACTGACAACTTTCACAAAGATGGGAATACTCGTATTAGTATGAATGTATGTTATGCATGTATGCCGCCTCAAGGGAGGCTCCTTGACGTTGGTAAGGACTCTTGATCCAGGGAATTGAACCTGACCTCCCCTTGGAACGAACTTGATTACCTTTCCATTTCCCCAGCGCTGTTCAACCTAGTGGGTTTAGCACGTCCCCGCCTGCATGAGCAATGTCACCGGAAAATTACCCCTTAGAAAAACTTTTTAAATAGACAAGTTTAAGGTTTTAGTACTTACAATGGCATCTTCAACACGTTATTAATAGAAGCAAGAAGCTCGCGCTCAACATATGACATTTGTGAGTTAGCTTTCTTGAGAACTATCATCACCAACCATCACCTCCCTCAGTTGTCTCTGGCAAAAAGGTACAAAGTCGTAATACCGTGGCTGGAGCAATTTATAAATAACCCGTACATAGAGGAATCCTATGACGACGTTTCGGTCCCGCATTTGTGATATGGCAATGATCCAGCACGGACTGAAACGTCTTTATAACATTTGATAGTATCGAGAGATTTTGTGAGCTGTGCAGGAGTGCGCGAGATATCTTGATCACTGCTGCGTCATGCTACAAGTGTTGGTATGAGCAGCTGTGACCGTAGCTGATCATATGGAGGCTGATGACACTACCTCTGTGATGGTCCCTTTGAGGAGGTCCTTAACGAAGGTAAAGAGCTCTTGATCACAGGAGATAGTTTCCCTCTCATCAGATTGAACCTGATTACCTCCTATTCTCCAGGCGCTGTATGACCCGTAAGAGTCTAGCACTTTAACATGAACAATATTTGCGTTTATAATTGCGTATCGACTGTACGAGGGCGATGGAAACTGGATACAGCATAATACCGCTAGCCAACAATAATATCCGTATAGCAATAGCCTTCAAGTATCTAGGGGAGTACAAATAGGAAACGTATGTCTCGAGCTGAACAGACGGAGGATCAAGCCTCCAGCACATCTTGCGTTGAATAACCCACACGAGTTTAGCACTTTAAACAAATATTTATTATATAAAGTAAATTGGGAATATACAATGAGAGAAACGTGCCTCCCTAGATGAACATACCCTGGAGAGCTTGGTGTGAGCACGTCCCTCTCATATGGTCTCCAGTTTGTGCTTACCGTGGTCGCTTCAGTATGACCTGTTTCACGTTTCATGCCTCGGTAGCCTTGTACCTCTTTTTAAAATTGTTACTGGTGTTCGCTTCTACCTTTTTTAGCCGAGTAGTTATAACTGACTACCTTGAAACTGATTATTATATATTTAGGAGGAAACGTTACACCCCAAGCGGTGATGTTGCACCTGGTGGAATGGAAGGCAATCATATTCGATTCAGAGAAGGAATGGATAAGTCCAGTTCCTTGGATCAAGAGTCCCTCACCAGCATTAACGAACCTTCTGTGATATGTCTGTATCAGCAGACATCACAAACTTTTATGGCACATCTGTTCTCATATCGCTCAGCACCATAGTCAAGGAACTAGAGATAATTCATGATGAATGACGGTACACAGGTACACACTGGTACACAGGAGGTCCAGCACGGGTCCTGCTATAAGCCAGGACCACAGTTAGTCCCCGTCCATTCTTGTTTCTTCACTGATTCATTACAACTTGGCTTGTGGCATTCATTCTGCAACATGTTTAAATTCTCTTGCAGCTGTGTCGGACGTTCAGCAGTGTCCTTGCAGTCTTTTTGGTATGAGTGGATCAATATGAAAGCCATGACTTTCCCCTCCTTGGGTTACTCATATTTTTTCAATAAAATTTAAAAAAAAACTAAAATCATTCCGGTCAATATGCGTTTCCTCCACATCCACCGTCACGTGGCTCTTCACATCTCTCCACAACAAAAACATGGCTCCTTCCTCCTCAGACATAAGCTTGAGTCATATAGTTAGCTTTCTGCTCCACACTCGTGCATTTCAAAACTTGTTTTATTATAATGGCTTTGTAGTCTCACTGACTGATGACAAAAAAATGTCTAATTTCCTCGAGGAAATTAAGAAAGTGAGAAGGGAGAGAGAGTGATGATCCCGCTGCATACTGACCTGGCAGAGAAGGAAAGGCTTTTTGTAGAACCAGATTTTATGGAAACTTCTGGCTCTATGTAGAACCAGGTGTCACGACTTCATAAAGTTGCAAAAACATGACTTAACAAAAGCTCCACTCAGCGAAGCGTTGTTTTTGTCCACCGTACGTCATTTGATTACTAATTTTGTTAGTTGCAAACTGCTGAAGTTTAAGGAAGGAAAGGTCGCAGTAATTAACTTGTGGTGTGTTTAGTGTGAGTGTGTTCCCATTCTGAAGGGCCAGCCAGGGGCCAGCCCCTGGCTGGCTCGTTTTACCTTATTCCTAGTATATCTCATTTATAGTATAATATTGAATTAAAAGGACCCCAGTGGAAATAAGTCACTCTGACTTTTTTGGGTTATCCTAGGTTCCCTACACATATGCTGCTATGTATGATAATCTATGTAACTGTATTTGTGTATACCTGAATAAACTTACTTAATCCAGACACTATATTGCCCTGACTGGTTCAGAGCTTTTCCCTGATTTAAATAGATAAAATTCTAAGCTGCAGAACCCTTACAGACTTGTCAGTACAATATCCACACTAGTTTTGATTGTGTTGCTTGAGAGTTTGTGGGTTGTGTGGGAGTGTATACGAGGGATGGGAGGAGGCGTGTCCCTGGACGCACCTGTGCTACACGAGGGTTGGGAAGAGGGCGCGTCCCTGGACGCACCTGTGCTACACGAGGGTTGGGAAGAGGGCGCGTCCCTGGACGCACCTGTGCTACACGAGGGTTGGGAAGAGGGCGCGTCCCTGGACGCACCTGTGCTACACGAGGGTTGGGAAGAGGGCGCGTCCCTGGACGCACCTGTGCTAAGTGGAAATGTATCTACATGAAATTAGTATCTTGATTTTACGTAACGGTGCCAGATGTTGCTGTGTGTTCGTCACACACCTGCTGGTGTTGGATGTTGAGTCAGTGGGACTGACTAGCTTGGGCGCACACCTGTCAGTGTATGGTTAGAGTCGGTGGGACTGAACGTCGTAAGATTTTATATGGATCCAAATGCAGCATGTTTCGCCGTGTAGAGCGTTTGTGAAGTCATCAATTATGTTTTCTCCATCACCTTGTGTGTCCCAGCAATAGTGCACGAGTGCTACTGAGAGATACCCGTGTGCATCAAGAATTCCCCAGTGTCTTGTATACAGAAAACATCTGCCAGTTTTTCGCTTTTGTTAAAAGCACTTTGTGACCCTTTGTGGACATGGTGCACAGGTGTTTGTTCTATGAAGCGAGGTTAAGATCATCACTAAGATGGGAGCGACCTTGGGCACGCTCCTGCTTGACAAAATATTTTTCGAGTAATGTCACGCTGACTACCTTTCCTCTTGTTTTACTGCAGACTGTGACTCGCGAAATCGTAATGGCACGATTGCAAACACTGATCGCGGGCTACAAACCGCGATCAGTGTGTCTTGAAACTCCAGACCGACGCGTTAGCCACTGTGGTCAAAGTGGTGCCTATGTTAACCTTCCCATGGTGTACAAATATACCTGGTTGGATGAATCTTATTGTGGCTAGCTAACCCAGTCGCTAACACGTCGGTCTAGAGTTTTCACATTCTGATCGTGGGTTCTAACCCCGCCCGTGGTATGGTTTGCAGATTGTGATTCTAGCGAGCTCCAAGATACATTGGAGATGAATTCACAAACATAGCTTTGCTTCTCTTAAGAACATAAGGAAGAAGAAACACTGCAACAGACCTACTGGCCCATGCGAGGCAGGCTCAATTCTCCCACTGGCTTAAGCCAACGCCTTGACCTAGTCAGGTCAGTCACGTCACTTAGGGAGGAGCACCGCATCCGACCTAGTGGCACAAGCTAGTCAGGTCCAACTCACACCCACTCACCCACTCGTGTATTTATCCAATCTATTTTTAAAACTACACAACGTCTTAGCTTCTATGACGGTACTCGAGAGTTTGTTCCACTCATCCACAACTCTATTACCAAACCAGTGCTTTCCTATGTCCTTCCTGAATCTGAATGTTTCCAATTTAAAACCATTGCTGCGAGTCCTGTCTGTTAGATATTTTTAGCATGCTATTAACATCCCTTTTATTAATTCCTGTTTTCCATTTATAAACCCTAATCATATTCCCCCTAATTCTACGCCTGTCTAGAGAGTGCAGATTCAGGGCCCTTGGTCTATCCTCATAGGGAAGATTTCTGATACATGGGATCAACTTTGTCATCCTCCTCTGTACGTTTTCCAGAGCATTTATATCCATTCTGTAATACGGTGACCAGAACTGAGCAGCATAATCTAAATGAGGCCTGACCAAAGATATATAGAGTTGAAGAACAGCCTGAGGACTTCTATTATTTATACTTCTTGATATGAAGCCAAGGATTCTGTTAGCTTTATTGCGAACACTTATGCACTGTTGTCTTGGTTTTAGATTACTGCTAACCAGAACTCCGAAATCCTTTTCGCAATCCGTAATATTAAGATCTACATTATTTAGTTTGTATGTCCAACATTTAGAACTTCGCATTTGTCAATATTAAACTGCATCTGCCACTTCTCCGACCATTGCATCAGCCTATTCAAATCATTCTGGAGTGCTCTAGTGTTCTCATTAGAATGAACTGGACGGCCTATTTTGGTCATCAGCAAATTTGCTTATGTCGCTATTTATTCCCTCATCTATGTCGTTTATGTAAATTGTGAACAAGGGGCCCAACACTGACCCCAATGGAACACCGCTTGTGACGTGCCCCCATTCTGATTTCTCCCCATTTATGCAAACTCTCTGCTGCCTATTTGTCAACCATGCCTCTACCCAGGAAAAAATTCTCCTATTCCGTGAGCCTAAAGTTTTCTCAACAGCCTCTGATGTGGAACTCTATCGAAAAGCCTAACTGAAATCCATATACACTCTTGCTAGAGGTTAGGAAATCAATTCTCTCTCTCTCTCTCTCTCTCTCTCTCTCTCTCTCTCTCTCTCTCTCTCTCTCTCTCTCACACACACACACGCGCACACGCGCGTATAGTGTATATATATGTATGTAATATCGTGTCGAAAGGGAAAAATTGGTCAATAAGCAAGAACTCGTTTAAAATTGTCCTTTCTAAAAATTTCCCTTATACGTTTAAAGATATATTTTTTCATTTATGTTAATTTAAAAATATTTTTGTACCTAAAGAACCTTAGAAAACTTACCCAACCATATTATAACAATCTCAATTTAATTTAGCCTAACCCAACTAAATATATTTTAGATAAGTTTGCAGTAATTTAATAAACAAACTCAGTGAAATATTTTTTTCGTTAGGTTCAGAATGATGTTTTGCGAAATTATTACAAACACAAATTTTCGCTTGCCTTATTCGGCAAGAGCGTTGTTATTTTAAGCCAAATTCGCGTTTTACCTATTCGGCACGACATATATATAATATACACATAATATATATACACACACATACAGTGCATCCTAGTGTCAGTGAGAGAATTCCACAGGTTTTATGTTATTACTTTTTGACTGTGATAGGGAGCCACTTCTGTGATACCTTTTTTTCCTTCAATCCCTGGGTGGAAAGGAATTATTAGTTCCGTTGTTGGCGTATTTGTTACTTGTTCTGTTTGAACTTGCTAGTTTTTGTTGGCAATTATGTCCAGATTGCACGCACCAATCTGGCTATCTGAGTTTGACATACCCTTCACTGATAAGTTTTTTTTTTTTTTCTGATCCATAAATTCTTAATGTCTGTAAGAAAAAAAATGGAGACGATGCTATACTTGATTTTGGATGAATGGGTCCTGAAAGTGTATATAATTAGCCGTGTGGATTAGTTTATTCCGTAAAGAGTGTTTGAAGTTTATTCTTAATTAATTCCAACCTACACGACCGCGTTCATAGTCATTCACTCTTGAGTACTGCAGCGCAGCGCGACACAGTATCCAGATGTGGATGTTACCATTTCGGGTAAGAATGTTGAAAATAACTCCTCCCCGAACAGCAACATCATCTCCTATCTTCCACGCAGCCGTCAAGCAACACCGCTAGCACCCTGCGCTCCCATGGACCAGTGACTACAGAAGGTACAGAGTACAGTGCCTGCGCTCCCATGGACCAGTGACTACAGAAGGTACAGAGTACAGTGCCTGCGCTCCCATGGACCAGTGACTACAGAAGGTACAGAGTACAGTGCCTGCGCTCCCATGGACCAGTAACTACAGAAGGTACTATCACATTTATAGCTACCAAAACTACCATTCGTAACACTGCCTAATTTACTCAGCTGTCAATTTTTTGGGTCCCTCGTTTAGTTCCCCCTCATGCTTTTCCTGTGTTTTGTTGCTAGTTGCTCTGAGGCGCGGTAAGCTGGATCTCCGCCACTTGGAAACGTGTAACCACACCTTGGACAGTCCCTTCGCCAAACTTCGTCACTGTTGCGCTTCTTATTAAGATGTGTGGAAGCACAACGCGAAGACGTTATTTTTTTTAACAAGGTCTGTGATCGTGTATCGTAGCCACTACACGTTATTCTATGCAGATTACAAAGATATTTCAGGATGAAGAGCAAGACACGTGTAGCAGCTGGACATCTTTGTCGAAACTTTTCGGTTACTTTGACGGGTTCTTCAGCCGAACAGAGGTGCACATGGCTTAATCATTTATTTGAGTATTGTATACTGTTATAATGATTCATGATGCAGATTCTGACGCTCAGAAACTGGATTTCTTCCATGGCTAAATAGTGCCCGGCTGCCTCAGCAGTTTATTTCGTCGGATAAAAGTGGATTTTATACCACTGACATACACCATCCTAAGTCAAATTTCAAGAGGGCCCAGCCTGCCCTCCCCAGATTTTAGACTTAGTAGACTGTTGTGTGTCGCATCCTGGGAAAGAGGACCAACTCATTCAAGTACGTAGTTTCTTAACCATCACTTAATCTTTCCTAGCCTAAAATCATAGAACCAGTTTGAAACTGCTCAAGAAATTCTAATTAACTTAAGATCACTAAGTCAATTTAAAGTACAAATACATACTTAAAAATTGTACTGTTGTAAATTGTACTAATTGTAATAATTTTTTGCTCCCTTTATAAATTTTTCTAATTATAATATTTTTGATAGCTAGTTTTTTGTAATACAAATTAAAATTAACGACTCCATAGCCTACATGTGTCGAGTTTTAAGTAGTCTGTAAACATCAGAATTAAAAAAAAAAAAAAAAAAAAAAAAAAAAAAACGGTATGGCTGAGACTGGAACTAGCTGGTTAATTTATCCGAAGTACTCAAGCATGCTAGTGGTTTTCTTTGTAGTCAACAATACTTTATTACATGTAAACTATAGTTTGTATACTACTCAAAGAAATAAAAATTTTGAGAGGACACTCTTGCCTTTGATCATCATGGGGTAACTAACACTTCCGAGGTCAATCTGACTAAAGTCGTTGTCTTCAGTGGAGCACATAAGAAAATAATGACTTCAGTAGAGCACATAAATACATGATGACTTCACGAGCGCTGCTGCCCTGGTGAACCTGCCAAGGACGAGGACACTCGCCACACGCATCTTTATTGTTGAAAAAAAAAAATGTTCATGAAATTTTTATGCAGTTAAGTTTCCTAAAATCATCAAGCACTTTTGCTTGAGCACGAGCAATAGGTGTCTCACTTGTTCAGCGAGAGACTGAAAGCAGCAGCACGAGGCGAGTTAGCCTCAATTAATGCTAGAGCAGCAGTATCTAGTGCAGAATGTGGTTTGTCAACCTCCGTTACAATGATGGTATTTTCTTGCTTATTTTTCTAGCGCTAGTCTTTTTTTTTGGCATTTACTAGTGTATTCTTCCTCGTGTTGTATTTTTTTTAATGTAGGAGTGCTGAGTAATTTTTGAATCAGTCCTCTGCCAATATTTCTACCTCCCTCTCAGCCAGTGCGGATTCAAACACCACCATGACGCATGGTATGGAAATATTTTTATATAATTTTCCTAAATGTAGACCATATAGATGTGAATAGCTTATGAGTAAATTGGTGGCGCTATTTGGACGCTTCTAGAAACTTGAAGTGAAGGAGGGTGTGCAGCGGCCGCGGAGGGATACGGGGGATAGGACGTCATAGTGAATTAAGAGCGAGCATTGGTTGTGGTGAAATCGTCTAGTAATCCGGTGTCACCCAGGCCGTAATTGAATGGATCGACCTCAAACTATAATTAATAAGTACTGGAATGTCCTCTGTTGAAGAATAGGGACAGAGAAATTGCGGTGCCTCCAGAATTAGGTGGTGGTGGTAGTGGAAATAACGAGGCATCGCCATGCAACACATCCAGCATGAAAGCCATTAGTCTTTTCATTCAGATTTCTAGCTGGCCAGTAGGATTCTATTTGTTAGATAGACATTGTGTT